>NC_021162.2:76421776-76430480 GCF_000331145.2 Cicer arietinum
ATTCGACCATCTGGTAAACCCATTGGAACCATCTGCATCCCTGCCGGCATTGGACCCCTACCGTATATCATTGGCTGTTTGATCGTACATAAGAACACACAAGATGCAAACAGATCAGAACAAAGAATAAATTGAGAATCAAACACCACAATTATAAATATCTGTCGTGCATTGCTAAATACCTGTTGATAACCAGCAGCAACACCATACCCAGCCCCTACAGAGCCATAAAGATTTCCAGAAAAGTTACCATAACCAGGATGTGAAAGATGGTTAGGGTGGAGACCAGGATTGTAGGCATAGCCACCATCAGGTTTTTTTTCAGCTTGAGGCTTGGCAAGAACAACTTCAAGAGCTTGGCCTGCAGTTCACATTCATTAAACAAATATAATAAACACGGTGAGAATATATTCAAAGAGGTGTATATTTTACCAATAAGACTAATGAGACTCTTAAAAAAATTTTTGTGCATAGATAAGTCAGTTTCACAATATTGTTATTTTTCACATACAATTTCACTTAAACAGGAAAGTAGAAGGACAGATTAACTACTCTATCATAGAAACAAAAAGTAGACAAACTTGCTGGGGCAAAACGGATTTATAACTATATATTGCATATAGCAAGTACCGTCAATTTCATATTTCTCTGTCTCTTTTACAGCTTTCAATGCACTTGACCTCTCTGCATAATGAATGAAACCAAAATCACGTTTCCCTCCAACTTTGCCGGGTGGCATGACCACTTTTGTTACTTCCCCATGACGGCGAAATAGATCTTTTAGTTGGTCAGTAGTAACATTCTCAGGTATGTTTTTCACATATAGAGCTTTCACCTGAAATTACCAAAAGCAAATCTTTAATTAACAAAATATGTTCTCATATAGACAAAACCTTAAACACACGAAACATAAACACCACATAACATTCATATCTATGAAACTTTCAAGTTTCAAAAAGGATGAATAACCTATTTTAAACAAACAAAACCAGCATTCTGCAAGTTTCAATTACGTTAATTTCACCAATACAATCGTCCAAATAACTAAAGAAACCTATGATGGTTCCAAGTCCGGTACATTTCCATGGCAAGGAAAAATGTTGACACACATTGCAAGAGGCAGATAAAATTGTGATATAGTATTAGGAACCCAAGAATTGGGTTCAAATGAATTAGAAGAAGTTTTATTTTGAAAAAGATAGGAGAGAATCTCTCCTCCAAGGGTCTCCCCTTCGCAATATTAAGATACTCTACTCTAACTTCATAACTCCCTATTTCTACACACTAGCCCTAATTACCTTCTTAACCAACTAACCAACTATAACAACTCTAATATCTATTATTCTATATCCTAACAATACACCCCTCCTCAAAACAACCTTGTCCTCTAGGTTGAAATCTACTAATTCATCTTGTTACGTTTTGTTATAGAAAAGAAAAGTTTGTCCTCCTGGGTTTCACTGTGGAGCTTGATGAACCAATTTCAGCTTCAGACTTTATTAAAAAACTCATAAGGGAATGAAGGGTGTTTGGATGCCAGTGCGTACAGAGCAGCCTAAGAGGAGCTTTATACCAGGATCAAGTGGTCCACACAGGAAACTAATGTCACAAAAAGAACCAGCTACAGGTTCTTCCCATTCTTTATGCAAAGTTTGGGCCACTAAAGACTAAGTCATTATAAAGAAGAGACGCCAATCAAGGTTGATCAACAATAGTTACAATTAAACCGAGTCAACAAATAGTTCATATCCTTCTGGTGAACCTCAATCGATAGGTTCTTGTCAGAATATATGAAAATATCTTTACATTATGTTAGATTATCTTAGTTTATCTTGTAGGATTGGTGTCTTATCTCGGGACATGTAATATATATACCCTGACATTCGGAATAAGCAACCTTATCTCCAGCTTAACCTTTTCTATTCCCAAAAGAATTTGTAGATAAGAACCAATTTCATTCCTTTGTTTTGTGGAAGTAAATGACCCAATTTGATCATTTCAAAATGTAGCTAAAAATCATAGGCATGGCAGACAAATCACAACAATAAATATCTCTTGCAGAAAACAGGTTTTTATTTGCGGAGGTCTACATCAAGAGCAAAAAACAAATAAACTTGCAAATATCTATCAACTTGAGTTCCACAGATTGACAAGAAAAATAGCAGGAAAAGGGAAGCAATTATAACCTATAAATGTCCAATAAAACACTTGAAGCAATGTAAAAAAAAAAATTTAAATCACTTTTAAAATCTACATTCCACTTTCATCCAATAAATTACCTGTGAAGAGGCAGCAGAATGGTCAGGTGTGGCCTTTGGATCTGCCCAGGTGACAGTTGGTGTATTTCCATCAAGCTTGAAACTCGAACTTGACATCTTTTGCCGTGAATAATCAGCACATGCATTGTTGTAATACAAAACAAAAGCAAACCCACGATTTCTGCTTGGATTTTGAGGGTCCTGTAACCGAAAAAATATGGTTTGTCAAAGTAAGCCATAAACAATTTAATATAAGCTAGTAGCACAATGAGTTCAAGCCCAAACCTTTATGAGCTCAATGCTTTCAACTCCAGGACCAACACCCTCAACAACTTTCCTAAACTCATCCTCTGACCATGTCTTTGGAACATTACCAATGAATAATCTGTGTTTGGTTTCAGACAGCGAACACCTCAAAGTTTTACCCTGACAATAAGAAATATGTTAAACCAATCAAAAGTAATCACCAAAATATATTTTTGATAGAAAGTTGTCTCAAAGGTAATTAATTATAATGAATAAAATTTTCAGAATCAGAAAGCACCGCGAATACCTTAAATTCCTTGCTATGTAAATCATCGATGGCCTTCTGTGCCACCTCTTTTGTTTTAAACGCCACAAAAGCATAACCCTTGCTTTCTCCGGTGTCCCTGTCTTTCATTAACCGAACCTGAAAAGTAACAAAAATCACATTCTTGTTAATAATCCCAATTTCCCTACTACGTTGAAATGGAAAGTTTTGTAATATCATAAGAGCATTGTATCAAAACTCTTGACCTCAACAATATCCCCCATTGGCTCACACAGTTCCCTTAAGTCATCTTCACACGTATCACGAGGAAGTCCACCAATAAAGACTTCAGAACCATGAGGAGGAAGAGCAAGAAGTTCATCATGCTTCTCTTTCTCTTCTTCATCAATGAGAGATGGTTTTTGCTCATCTTCTTCCGTGGCAAGGTCACTTTTTTCAGCATCGAGAAATTGGTCTTTCCGACCAGCCTCTGCCGCTGCTGACTCTTCATATTCATGTTCTTCGACACTACCTTCAGCATTATCATCTTCGCCTCCATCAACTCCATCATCATCTATCTGTTCCTCAACATCATCATCCATTTCTTCCATGTAGTTTTCCTCATCAAGGTCAACACGCTCGTCAATCTCTGCACCTTCTGACATGATCGGCTCAGGTATTTGTCATAAACAGGCAAACACCTGCAGGTTCACACATTAATAACAAGATATGTATGGAACATTAAGTAGCTGCTGCACGGGTTGACAAACATATAACTGTCGAGAGTTAGAGTATTTTAAAGCCATAAGGTAACATGGGAATAATTGCTTTTTCAAAGAGGGAAAAAAGGTTCTTCATAGGGTTTAAGGTAAAGACAAGGATGCTATAGTCAGAGATGCTTTCCAAAGACAACCCAGCAACAAACCTGAAAGAAACCCTAAAAACAAATATACAAGCTCGGGGGAAATTCAGACCTAATTGTTCGTTTTCTATGCAAAAAAAACAAGGCAATAGCTTTTTTAAAATCTTAATTTTCCCATCCAAATCTATATGCATTCAATATTTAACATTAGTAAATGCTGGAAAGAGGAATGTCAACAAGGAACATATAATAGATAATAAATCTAATGAGCTAATGAAATGAAATATGAAGAAAAGTGTGAAATTTAGCATATGTATAAAGGATGGGGGGAAAAACCCCCTTAAAAAGCATAGAGTTTAAACCCTATGATGTGAGTGGCAGAAGAAAATGAATAAGGAGAAGAGAAATGCGACATACCAAAAAGAAATATGGTGTGTTGGTATGTAGAAGTGTGAAATTGGAGTAATGAGTATATTTAGAATCGGATCCAAAGGAAACGAGAAGTGGTGCATGATTTGAGAGTGAGAAATGGTAATCGGAAGAAAGAGGATAAAAAGGGGCAATATTTTATATATATTTATGATTTTGAATTTGATTTTGATGGAGCGTGAATGAAAAGAAAAAGGAAGTGATATTTGTATTGCATACCAGTGATATATGAAGTGAAAAATTTAGAGATTTGCTTCTCTCACAGTGTGTTGTGTTTTCTGCGAATCTTGGTGTTCTTGTTGTTCTTCTTCTTCTTCAATTGAAGAGAGAGAAAGAGAAAAGTTTTATCCGGCAAAACAAAATGACGGAAAGAGCGTAGTATAGATGCGCCTAATCGAGCGAGCAGCATCGACAATACTAATAAGCGGTCGTTTTCACTTGCACTCTTCCACTCCTACCAATCATTCTTCCCCACGTATTTATTTACCTTCACAGTGCTTTAAATAATACTTTTTGTACATCGGACTAAACTAGTCATAAAAAAGTCAGTCATTTACTCTTGGGTTTATTTGGGCCCAGCCCGACTAACCCCGTACTCGTGTATGGGTTCTTGAAAAATCATGTCCATACCCCTTTAGTTATATTTATACCCCTCACATTCTATCCAAACTACCTATTTTATTTTCCTTTTATTAAAAAAATATATTATTCCCATCCCATTAGATTTCATTTGTGTTCTGAACATTTTAAAGTCTGGGTTTTCAAAACAACAAATATGTTCCGAAAAGTTTATATTTAAGTTTTTTGAAATACAAGTGTATTTTGAAATATTTAATTTAAAGTGGAGTTTTGGGAAAAAAAAATGTAGAGGTAGGAATTTATTTTTAATGTATCAATTAAAATTTTATAGGAATTTAATGTTTATTAGAATTAAGGGTATGGATGGTGCAAAAACTGAATTTTTTGGACTAAATTAATGATTTGATTCAATTATTAAAAATTATTTTTTAATTAAGTTCTGTATAGTTTAATATTTTAAACAGATTTTTAGTTAAAATCGATTTTAAAATATTAATTTTGAAATTCTTTTGATAAAAATATATCAACTTTTTTCGAGAAAAATAAATGTAAAAAAAATTCGAAAAAATAATTTCAAAATTTTTTCCAAAAAAATTTATCGAGAATTTTTTTTGAGAAAAATAGATATAAAAAAATTCTCGATAATAAAAATTTTAAAAATTTCAAGAAAATAATATTTTCGATTTTTCTCAAAAAAAAAAAATTCAAGAAAAAAATTATTTAACTTTTTTTAAAAAAATAAATTCGATATTTTCTATATTTTTTTCGAGAAAAATAAATTTCAAAAATTTTGTAAAAAAAGTAGTCTTAATTGAAGTTAAAAAAAATTAAAATTATTAAACTTATTTTTCATTTAAGTTTGGTTAACTTAATTGTTTTAAATACATTGTTCAATTTATAAATCATTTAAATAATTTAATTTTTGATAGTGTAATATAAACCCATTTATCAATTTAATTAACTATATTTTTGCATCCGTCTAATTGGAGTTTAACACTCCTCAAACAAGTCAGTCGTTAGTTTAGTTGACAATTCTGTCCAGTAAGGGAAGTATACGGTAGCTTGCAATGGAAGGTTGTATGGATTGGTTGATTTAGTTAGTTAATTTAGATGCAAATGAGATGTCCCAGTTATATATTTTCGGTGTGCGATAAATATAATTAAAAATAATTTTAAAAGTTTAATTTATTTGGTTTAAAATTTAAATTTAAATATATATTTTTTAGAATCATTTTTATTTACATTTTATTTTAGACAGAATTGTTACGCAATTTTTTTTTGTAAAAAAAAACACACAAATTCTATTTTAATTAATAAAAAAAAATGACTTAATTACATTTTTGAGCCACAAACTATTGCAATTGTGTGATTTTGATTATCGTTGTTTTTTTATAGCACTTTTGATATTCAAATTTAATTTATTTCTGATTATCCAATAGTAAAATTTAGAGTATTTAATTCATTAGTGACAATTTTTAATAATGTGGTAGTCTACTGTCTTATTTATTTATTACGTAGGAATTAAAAAATTCAAAAATGTCGACTTATTTAAAAAAAAATTATATTTTGAGAAAGACATACTTAAAAGTTGGAACTATTAATTAGTACATGGTATTGAATATAAGTATTACACGATATTTTCTATCCAAAATATAAGTAATTCTCTCGATCGACATCTAAATTTAATATATTATGTTGTAGTTGTAGGAATATAACTCGACCTAATAAATTTAACTTCTATTAATTATTCAATAAAATCTGTATACATAAAGGTAAAATAGTATGATTCTAATTATACCAATGTTAATTTATTTATTAAACTCAAATTTTAGTTTCATATCACAATTAAATAATCATAACATGACAATACATGATATTGAAAATAACTCAATCTCATAAAGGAAACTAGATTTCCTCTTTTGAGAATTATTTTGAAAGAAATGGAAGCATATTATCTCTTAAAACAAGTATGATAGTTGAGAACTTATGGAACAAAAAGGCCATTCCATCACAACTCATCCTTCAAAACACTTTCTTCTTTGATTTGAACATCATGCCTACAAACCCTTGCGTCCTTATAAACTCTTCCTGGTCTACAAAAGTAACTCTTATTTGGTGCACAATGACTATCTTGTGAGCATATACATAATCCTTCCAATGCACATCCATCTTTCAATATTGTCACCCCTTCTTTAAGTCCAAGCACTTGATCTGTCCATTCACTAGAGAATAGCCCTTTTGGATCATACTCCTCTTTAACCTTCAAAAACTCATCTGCCTTATTATACTTCTTGATTGCTCCCACAAATCCTAAGTTTCTATTTTTCCCCCAATGTGGTAACCCTCCATATTTGAACAACCCAATTTGTTCTATCTCTTCAATTATGTCTTCAAAAAGCCTAGGAGCCAATGGATCTTTACTGCGGAAATATGTGATGTCAAAATCCACAGCATCTTCTGTTTTTCCTAAGTATGCACTAGAAGCTGTAACATAGCGCATAAGGATTCCATTGTATAGTTCTAAGCCACATAGTGCTTTTGGCTCCAACTCAACAAGCTTTTGAATATCTTCGATGAAATTTTTTACAACAGACAAGGAAACACTAAATGTTGTTTGGTGATAGAATTCTCCCTTGATTCTAGAATCCCATGGACATGCTGTGATCATTTGATCATTTAAACTATCCAAACATGTCCCTGAAGATTGCATGCGGTTGTTTAATCCAACAACAGGGTATCCAAGAAATACTCCTACAATTTTTTTCAAAATTAGAGTTAGATTAGATTACGTTAATTACAAATTAGTTAGATGAGTTGTAAGATGGTTGTAATAGTCACTTTGGAATCTATATATAAATAGCATCTCATATATATTGTACTTAACAATTTTTTTCTTTCCTTATATCAAATTCAATTTTATTACCACTTTTATTTTTTTCATGTTTAATATCAATATTTTGTGAGTTATATTAATTATTTTTTACATATTTAAAATTGTAATTTTCTTATTTAAAAAAAATTACTATATTTTATGGAGCAGAACAAGTATTTAAAGTGGTCATGTAATGATATTTGTAATGTGTAAAAAATAAAAAGATTACCATTGTTAGACAATCCATAACCAGTTCCCTCAAGTGTTGCCACTATCAACTTTGCACCAATGCATTTTCCATTAGCATCGCGTTTTTCTTCTTGGAGCTCCTCTGTCATTAGCAAGTGCAGGAAAATAAATATTTAAAACAGAACAATTTTGAGTTTCTTTTGTATTTTACAAAGTTGAATTGAAGGAATATAATGAAATAAAGATAATTAACCAGTAGCTCTAATAACGGTTAATGCAGCTGAAAGTGTGGAGCGAAATGGAGTGAAATCATATAAGCCATTGCCCAATGTATTTGCGGAGGCACGATCATCGACTCTATAAATGGCCTTTTGTTGACTTGGATACCAAGATACATCACCAAATTCATGCTTTCTGCCAAAACTAATCAATTCATCTCCTAAATCAGAATCATCTTTTGTTATATATGTAACAGATCGTTTGAAGAGTGGTTCCAATTTCAGGGTAACCTACAAAGTAAGGAGGCATAGACAAGTCAAACATCATGCTATTGCTAGGCGCTATCAACCTAAAAATGGTCCTAAGGAGTGTAACTTGCACAAATTTTATTTTTATACTTATACACAAATTCAAATATTATAGTGACAAAACTTACTATCCTTATATTATCAGCATCAAATTTTCAAATTAAAATATGTAGATTTTGTTGTTTCTATGTCAATGAATTTTGTTTGATTAGAATCTTTATTTTATTTTTTTTATAACTATAATAATATCAGTCACTATTGATAGGTGGTTAATTTCCCTTAGAGGTATAAATTCCGACAAATCGAATTTGAAAGAATAAATATTTTTTTGGGTGCAGTGGTTACACTTAAAAATAATCTTAGTATTTCATAATATTTGTGCGATTAAGATTAATTTTTCAGATTTGTCAACAACTAAAAAGATTAATTTTTTACAAGAGAACATTATGCATTATTTCCATTATACGTTTCATATAT
>NC_021162.2:76430852-76481684 GCF_000331145.2 Cicer arietinum
TATATATATATATATATATATATATATATATATAAATTAATGTGTGACAGAATATATAATTATATGTTGTTTTGGAGAGGTTGTACTGTATTTTCTATACTATGAGAAACTACATGCCATTCACCAAAAACAAAAAGAGAAACTACTTGCCAAGTTGCCATAGTAATAATTAAGTGGACAGCTAGCAACTTTGATTTATTTTAAGGCCTGTTGATCAATTATTAGCCATAAAAGTTACCACTCATTACAAATAAACTGATGAGCATGAGCTATCCATGAACCATAACTTAATTTGGGTTTGAATTGTTAAATATTTTATCAAACGTTGTTGTTTGATTAAATAAACAAAATACCCTCAATGATTGCCTTCATTATTGTTAAAAAAATATAAGCCTAAAATTGACCTCAATTATTATTTCAACTATTATATAAAAAAAATATATGTAAAATTTGGGAGTTTCTTATATTATTTTGTGATTTTTTTACGTGGCTTTTTTAATTTTTCTCGTTTTATTGATTTATATTGTCATTTTACTTCTGACTCATTCTAAATTTCATTCAACGATTTTAGCGTCAATACTACATTTTAAAAACAAGAGTATTTTTAACATTTAAATTTTATTATATTTATAAGCATGTTATCGTGTTATATTGTTAACCTATATATTGTAAATTTGTTCACAAATTTATTCTTATTGATTTTGGTCAAGTTGAATTTATATTATTTTAATATATTATTTTATCTATTTAAATAAAAAAATATCATTTATTTAAGTAAAAAAAATTATAACAAATGTCTAAAAAAAACACCTAAAAAACTCAAGAGTAGAGCTAAAAATCAAGAGTGTTAAAATTTAATTTTTGCATTAATAAATCATAAAATTGTGGAATGTATTTATTCGATCAGTCTGATGTATAAAATCTAGAAATTTATAATTTTATATACAGCCCATAATTTTATTTACAAATATTATAATCATACAACATTAAATTGATAAAAACATAAATATTCATAATTACTAAAATAAATAAGTTAAATAAATCAAGCTAAAAAAAACCAAGTCAAACTCAAGTTTTTTTTTTATATATCGAATCTAACCACTAAATCGACCTCCATTAAATGCAAAGAAAAAAGGTACTGTAAGTTTGAATTGTAGCCTCATTATATAAAAAATGAATATCATAAGTTCCTGCAAGTTTAAAGTGTTTGGATAAAATAATCTCTATAATTTACGCCCCCAATGAAATCACTTTAATTGATAGAAGAAATAAAAAGAAAAAAGTATGCATACCTGAGAAATAACTCCAAGAACCCCTAAAGAAACTCTGGCAGCATTTAGATGTTGGTGAGATTCATTAAGATTTCTAACCTTAGCATATCCCTCTTGAGGTCCTGCAGGGCTAACAATTCTAATATCTATTACATACTCATGAACAGCACTTCCTTTACCCCACAATGTACTTCCATGAGCACCAGTACCCATTAGCCCACCAATTGTTAAACCCCACCAATAAGGTGTATATGGCAATGCCATTTCAAACCTTGCTGCCTCACTAATAATTTGTCTCAATGTCACCCCACTCTCCACCGTCATTGTCATCGCTTCCGCATCTATTTTCAACACTTTGTTCAGATTTTTTGTACTTATCAAAAGTCCGTTTTGTCCATCAGGGCATGCCAATTTCGGAATGCTGTGTGAGAATCGCGTTGCTACTTTCATTTTTTTGTTATTTTTTGAAGCTAACGCAACAATCGATATGAGCTCTGCCTCTGAGGTTGGATACTTCACCTCACCAACTTTGCAAATGCTTCGATCGGGGAACATTCCATTCGCATTTGTGATCGTGCAGTTTGTATTCTTTGAAGAACACTGTATTGGATCTGATGGAGGACTTGAATTCACTCCATACATTATAAATAGGAAAATAAAAACACTCCACTTCAATTCTCTCATCATTTTATAACAAAGCACTACCAATTAATTCTCTCTTCTATATATCTCTAAGCTCCTCAATGTGCTATTTATAAGTAATTTGCTTGTCCTAGATGGCTTGAAGAAAATATTATTCATTTAAGTGTCGTGATTTTTGTAGTCATCTATTGTTAATTAATGGCTAAGATCAAAAATTGAGTCAAAATAAATAAAGGGTCAAAATCCTACATGCCTACCTCAATTTTATAAGACACGTACACAAACGTGTGTATCTCATTATTTTCCTTAATTAAATATTACTAGCTACTATTAAACTATACCGCGTTTCTTATCATAAACTTCGATATTAATTAGGCAATATATAACAGCTGGATCGATAAGTTAAACAAGAATGTTTCTTTAATACTAGTACTATATTTATTGATCAACAAGTGTGTTTTCTTTTGATACTATATTTATTGGTTTTAATTGACATACCAATTATAATCATTTTATAAATCATGGATCACAATTGGGGCATTTAAAATATACTCCGTTTGTACAACAATGATCGTGATTTATTTATAAAAAACTGATCTTAAATGAATGATCTTGTTAATTTTTAACTTAGTATTAATTTATTCATTCAATTGTAAAATTTAATCAGTATTATATGTATCACTTTTAATTTTTTATTTTATATTAATAATAATAGTGAATATTATAAAGCTGATTTAATAAAGTAGATTAAAATTAAGGGTTAGTATTAACAAAAAAGTATATATAGACACACAATATTTAGATTTGAGAAGACAAAATAAGATAGGACGTCACCACAAACCTTCAATCATGATTACGCGTCAAGTATAACAAATTTATAAATATTTTAGATATAGGTCGCACTTCTCAAAATTGTGCGGCAGACTATCAACCACTAATAAAATAATTAATTTTCACGCATAAAATAATAATACACCACAAAGTAAAGTCAAGTCGGTCGCACGGCAGTGGCGAGCGTGTGACGGTAAATATTGCTTGCATTCTCCTTCCTTTACAAAATTGGGGTGCTCCTTAGAGTCCTCCCCAAATTCATTACCTCCACCTTATTCACAATAAGACTAGCTCTAGTAAATGTCATCATTATTTTCAATAAATTTTCATTAAAGCATCATCATTTCCAAACCCATGTAATATAATAATGTTTGAAAAACTAAAAAAAAATTGAGTCGTCGAATACCAAGTAAAGAAACTGATCTTGATTATTGACTAAGTTGTTAATGAGAAATTGAAATCAAGTATAGATAAAAGCACGATATATATAATATTATATCCTCGGCACAAGCAAGAAATCGTAAATCAAGCTCTACGGGGGTGTTAAATCTGAGTTAAGGCTAGTCACCACAATGGGACTTCTAACAATATGTTTTGAGTCTATCCAAGTAAGATATCCAAAAGCTACTTTATTTTTCTCTAATATTCTTCGACCTTCTATCCTCAACTTGTATGTCACCTTCTCGTTTCTTTCTTTAAACACCAACTTCTTGGGGATGACATTCACGTGGAACCCTTCAATAGGTGTTATTTTAGCTACATATGTTGTTGCTTCCTCTCCAACATTCGTTACTGTTCTATGAAATTCCTGTTTAACTTTTGACCCAACAGTACCATTATTTGCAGCATTGACAAAGGAAATAAAAGAAGGGTAGTTAAGGTCCAGAGATGGATTAGAGCAATTATTGAAAAATGATCTTGTGATGGCCATGATGTTCTTTCGAGTAAAGTTTAAAGCACAAAGAAGGTTTACATAATCTTGTTTTTGTGCATCATAAATAAGTCCAGGATCAAGGGCTCTATTGGGGTTAATATAGCCAGCTCCCAATGCTAGAGGAGAAGATGGTTTGTAATCATTACCAATGTCTTTGATGAGTTCATTTGTATTGTCTAAAATGTCTGATGTTGTCATAATAGCTGATCTAATGGCTGCAGGGCTCCAACTAGGGTGTGCTTCCCTTAAAAGTGTTGCTACACCTGCAACATGTGGACAAGACATAGATGTTCCACTTAACAAGTTGAAGTTGCTGAAGACATTATTTTGAAACTGCAACTCTGTCGCTGGAACTGTTTGAGGCCATGAAGCTAAGATCAATGTACCTGGAGCTGTGATGTCTGGTTTCAACACAAATGGACAACTGTGAGATGGTCCTCTAGAACTATAACTATCTACCATTGGTGCTGGTTTTGTACCTAGAACGGTGCTCTTAAATTTCATGCTTGCTTTTGGATTAGAGTTGCATTTGATGTAATCTTTGATGAGTTTTCCATTTACCGGATTCAAAAAGATAGATGCAAACTTAGTCTGAAGGAAATATGTTATGTCATAACTATTTGATATGAAAACACACCCAATAACTCTTGCCCTGTCAATGTTATCTACTTGAGCACCAAGTGTTCCATTATTATCTTCACACACCACGATCTTGTTTTTAACTTCAATAAGCTCATTAAAATTATCACACGAGCTCATGAAAACTATTGGAACCTTGTCTGTAGAAAAGTTCCCTGGATAGAGAGACATACCAGTTACTATGGTTCCATCAGCAAGAGTTAAATCACCATGAAATTCACGATCCAATGTGCCAGCAGACACTGTTATTACCCATGGTGTTCCATTGTGCAGAGTTTCAAGCACTGGCCCTCGATTACCTGCGGATGTAGACACAAAGATATTTTTCTCCATAGCTGCAAATGTTGCTATAGCTATAGGGTCTTCATATAAAGGTGCCTCGTCAAAACCCAATGATAATGAAAGAACGTCAACACCATCTGCTATAGCACTATCAATTGCAGCTATTGTATCAGACACATATGCTCCTCCTTCCCATAACACCTTGTACATGGATACGTGTGCATGTGGAGCCATTCCCATTGCTGATCCAGAGGCATAACCAAAGTAGCTTGCACCCTTAACTTGGCTTCCAGCTGCAGTGGTTGTTGTGTGAGTGCCATGACCGTCAATGTCACGTGCAGAGTTCATACTTATTGTCATGTTAGGATTATTTGCCAACAACCCTTTGTTAAAGAATCGAGCTCCAATTAGTTTTTTGTTGCACAAAGAAGGATCAAATTGAGTACCTTTTTCACATTGGCCTTTCCATCGTGAAGGTATATCAGATATCTCATCATCTTTAAAGCTTTCACTTTCTGGCCAAATTCCACTATCTATCAAACCAATGATAACATTTTTTCCATATTGTGTTGTAGGCCACGCTCCTGAAACAGGATTGAGGCCTATAGACTGAGGTGAGTGTGTTGTGTCAAGTTTGATAGGTAAATCCTTGATAGATGAAATATATTCGGGAGAGGTTTTCAAAGCTTCAAGCTCCAAAGGAGACAAATTTGCACAAAAACCATTCATGACATTAGTGTAGGTATAGACGAGTTTTGAAGAAGAAAGATGGTTTAGTTGGTGGTTGTTAATTGTGACTTGATCAGAAGTAATTTGAAGTAGTGAGGAAATGATGGACAGGTACCAGCTTTGTTGGTTAGAAAAGGGTGTGGGCATGGCTGATAAGTTCATATGAATGATATAATTGTTGGAATTTTGATCGACCAATATAGAAGAAACAAGGTGAGTGGTTATGATAAAGGAGAATAATAGATAGCGAGGAATGTCCATAGCCATGATATTGTGGTTCATCAAATATTTGTAATGCATGGCTTTAGTGCACAAATACGTTGAAATAGTTGGAGTTTAAATAGAGATCCATCAGATGATTAAGATATCAATCAATAAAAAATAAATTAATATTTCTCGTCAAAAAAATATTAAAGTCGTTTGGTCCGCTATTTATTTCTCAAATCTAGTAAATATTTTTGTGATTAATAACACTTTAATCCTTTAGATTAGAGAATATCAGTTATTTTAACCATTTTGAAATTTAATAACAAAATTTTAAAAGTAATATATTTGTAGTATTAAAATAACATATAGGCCTTCATTAGTTTTGTTGAATATTTATTAAAAATTTATATTTTTATAAGAAAAAAATATTAAATTAACTAACGTTCTATGATTTAAAGAATTAATTTATCGTATTATAAATTTAAAAGATTAAACTTTATATATGATTTTATTTAATATTATATTATATTATATTATTTAATTGTCTCTTTTACGGGTTGTACTTTGAGATATTTAATGGTTTCTTCTTTCGTTTTTTTTTTTTATGTTTTTAAATATGTTTAAATTGATTAATTTAAATGTATAAATTAAATTTTTGAATTAAACAATTCGAATAAAAATTAAAAGATTTTGAGAAAAAATAGAGAAAATAAAAATAACTCACGAGGTCCAATATTATATACATATGCACCTATGATGCCGCTTATGATCGGTGATTGTTTATCTAACTTTCAATTTACTCATCAATGGTAAAAAACAATACCAAAATCATACTTTCAATAATATTTTTAACTACTGAAAATTCCTCTACGAAAAATTACCGAATTTTTTTTGGGCTTTAAGAACAACTCTCCTTGCTACTTTGGTCCCATTCTGGACAACTTTTTTTTTGGCAAGGCTTATTCAACGTATTCGAAACTTTGACGTCTTTGTCGGTTTGGTCCATCAAATAGAAAAAGAATAAAAAGATAAGATGAACACAAGTAAAAAACATGTAAAAAAAACTATAAATGAACCATTTCCACACAATTTGAATTTTAATCAAACTTAGCCAAAAGTAACTGACTTATAACCTTAGAATATAGAAAGATCGTCTTTCTGTTAATAATAATAATTTATGACAACATATATTCCCAATCAAGAATTTAACTTTTACTTTTACATATTCTGTGAACCCCAATATATACGGATTATTATTGTTCCGACGATATGCTTTTTTTAACTCTTTCGGACGAGTTGCTGGAATCATACTTTTATATGAACGTTGGACCTCAATATCTTCCATTCTAGATACCTACAGTTATGTGTTCTCAATTATTCCATCTTAATTGGAAAATTAAGGATTCAATTATTTTATGAAAATATTAGTGTTTTTATTTTATTTTTTATTTTGTATTTATTTTATTGAAATACTCTTAAAGTGAATAATTATTGTAGATAGTAAATGAAATATTAATTAAAATTTAATTGCAATTTTTGTCATGTATTTTCATCAATTTATGAAATTGATCTCTCTATTTTAAAATTCAATAGTTTTGATCAATTTCTTAAATATTTTTTAACTTAAAAATAAGCATGTGATATATTTCAAATGATGTGCATAAGACTTTATGATGTAGAACTATTCAGATGCATTAATTATTTATATATTATTAATTAAATTACAAAATGAATATTTTAAAAGTTAAAATTGAAATTTTCATAGGTATTAATCATTTTATCATATGTAATATCGTTGAAGATATGTCACATTAGTATTTTTTACTTAAAAAATTCGAGGGAATAACTAAATTTATTATATTTTAAAATAAGGTGACCAATTTCACAAATTATTGAAAATAAAATGACCAAAACTATAATTAAGTTATTAATTAATGAAGATGTATTTTTAGAAATAAAAAAAATTATATATTTATTTGTCTATGGAAATGTAGACATTTGTGTACTTAAGAAACCATTGTGACGGTTATAATTGCCGCAAATGAATGATTGTGATGGTTCTTCAACTGTCGTAGTTTTGTGCGTCACGATATTATTTTGCGACGATTCAAAAAACCGTTGTTTCAACCGTCAACAATGTTTGCAACGGTTTCTTATCGCCTATACATTTTGCGACAGTGAGAACCGTCGCTAAACACACTCAACTTTATTAGTTCATAAAAAAATGCACAGTTATCAATTGTCGCTATATTAATTTTGAGGCATTTTGAACCGTCGCAAGCCTAATAATTTAAAATAACTATTATAACTAAATCCAATTTATATAATTTTTTTCAAAAGTAATAGCGCTAATTCGTACATTGAACTTAACTAAAACAATAAATAAAGTAGTTTAAATATTCAAAACATTAGTGGAGTGACTAAACATACAAAACAACTCCATCAAACATAGATGGTTCATCAAAATATCTAATTAATCTCTAATGATGTTGCTCCACGATCATCGGACCAATAATGCTGGCATAAAAAATCACCCTAGTGAGTAATATTTAACAAAGAGAACATTAATACTAAAGAAAAAAATTGAACAATACATATGCTCCTTTTTTTACGGTTATATTTTGTCATATTATGTTTTACTTTGTATCATTTTTTCAGATTATGAATGTATTTCTTATCAATTTACAATTTTATTCCCAAAACATGTCTTGCAGCTCTACAAAATCACACAGTTCAGCCACAAATTTCAGATACAACCAGATTGAAGCAGATCCATGTCTTTGAAAGTTATGATTAGCATAAGTATACTCACAAAGCTAAACCAATTGAAAACAATCAAATTTTGAGAAACACCAAAAATTAGTATAACCTATATTTAAGCATAAGCTATGAACCTAATATACCAAAAACTAGAGTGACCTTCTCGCAAATTTATAGAATCCCCATGACGCATTTCATCATCCCCTGAAAAGTTCATTCATAACATCTAAATTAGTAACAAGCACATACATGATTATTACAATATAAGTTATTATTATAAATAAGATAAGTTTCTCCTAGTTAAATTGGCATTCGATATTAAAAATCGGTACCGATTGGAACAATGTAATTGAAACCCTAACAACGTAAAGAAAATTGTACCTTAGATTCCAACAAACGAAGGTCCAATTGAAAGCAAGTGGTGATGGTAGTGAGAGAGAAAAGATATAGTTTGAGGGAGATTGAGAATTTGGGGAAGCAAATCAGAACATGAGACTTGGGAAATCAAGGTTTTGAAAAAAATGAATTTGAACATTGAATTTGGGGGGAGGAAGAGATTATTTGGGGGACGGAGTTTTGGACATTAAATGTTTTTGCAACGCAAAACATGAAAACTCAAAAAGCGAGACTTGTGAAAAATTATAAAGCGCGTTTTATTATTCCTTTAACGGCAACAATGGTCGACAGAACCCGTCGTAGGAAGTGTCACATGTATAGAGCTGAAGGGGTTCTATCCCAACTGTCGCAGATCATGTGTCGCAATCTATTAAATTTCTTGTAGTGTTTATATATTGTATCTGCTAATCTTTTGTTTTTGTTTGTTCATCACTTTAGTTTTATTGTCATCTTTTTGTGCATTTAATTTGCTCAAACCAAATATGGCAATATTTATGCCTCAAATACAAGGTACCAAAAATGCTAAAATACATTTTTTATTTTATACTAAAGTTTTATTATTATTTTTACTTTCCCCTCCACACTCTCTACTCTCACATGATTCTTTCTCGCTTTTATCTTTATCTCCTAATTCGTGTCTCCCCCTGTCTCATGTATCTCCATTTCTTTATCTATTCTTTTATGATTTTATTTACTCTCTCACATTTTTCTCTATCTATTCTCTAGCCATCTCTCACTTTGATATGTGTCTCATCTCTGTTTACTATATTTCTATATATTATTATCTCTCCTTTATCTCATTTATTAATATCTTTTTTCATAAATATTTATATATATATATATATAATATTACAATAAAAATTATATTACTTTATCTAATATCAAATAATGTGCAATTTAAAATTATTTGTCGTGTACACAAATATTGTCACGTATACATTTGATTATCTTATTTATTTGTATGTTTTTGAAAAAAATTATTTGTATGTTTTATTTTATTTATAACAACAATAACAATTACATGCCTATTTATTTATATTTGAAATAAATAAATAACTGATTTAGTGAGAGAAGAAAAAAAATCCAAAACCTGAGGCCCATAAAACAAGAAAACTCATCCCTAAAAAGAACTCACTGGCGTTTTGTCCCAGGATATTATGAACAGGTTGCAGTGGAATTGAATTAAAGTCTGTTCTGTGGTGTATTTGTTATAGTAGAGAAGATGGAGTTTTGCCCAATGTGTGGGACCATGTTACAGATTGAACTACCGCGTCATGATATCCCCTCAAGATTCTTTTGTCATAATTGCCCTTATGTTTCTCCCATCCAGCCAGGGGTACTCTACGCTACATTCTCTTCTATTCTCTTTTTTCTATTTATAATAATACCAACCACCCTAATCCCATTTCATCTTTCTTAATCATATCTTTTAATTTTCAGGTTAAGATTAAGATCAGGCAATTACTGGTGAAAAAAGGAATTGACCCTATTATCTCCCATGATGCCATGAAGAATGCACCCACTGCTGAGGGTATTTCTTTTATTTTCTTATTTTTCAAATTATAATAAGATTTTACTACTTTATATACATGGAAGGGAGGAATAAGAAGATAGTAACCCACTAGAGTTTTATAAACTAAAATTACAATAAATATATATATACAAGAGAATGAAAAAATCTAAAATATTCTTACTATTAATATATAAACACTTATTATGCGTTTTTACTTTTTAGTGTTTTTATGCTCTAAACATAAATTTGTGATTACTCCTCTTATGCTATTTGTTTAAGGACATTCTTTTATGTCTGGTTGTGTTGAATGTGATCTAAACCAAAGGGATAAATAAGAATCACAGCTCCACACACTCGTAGAAGGGGTTTAACTCTTGTTTGGATAATCAATTTAGTTAAACACTTATAGAATGATCACTTATCATATAATTTTCCAGCTGCCAATACATGTCAAATTTGAGTAGTTTGGTTTGAAGGATGGTGTGTCTCACTGCAAGGATTTTTTTCTGAAACTTGGGTATAGTGTTCTAATTATGAGCTTTAAGAAGTAGGGAAGTAAAAGCCATGGTGTAGTTCAGTTGAAGCTATGGTCTGATTTGCTTTGTGTGAATTTACAGGTTTTAGTTTTGATTATCAACACCTAAGCTTTTCTTGCTGATTATCGTGGGATTCCATTATGCTTTTCTTTGACATTATTCTTTTTGTGGGTGGCTGGGAGTGTGTGTTGGTTCAAAGATTGAGGACTTTATGTTTTTAATAAATGTGTCTTCTTTGGCCCCATTGGAATGTATAATTGAATTGATTGTGAATTAGAGACCAGATGAAATGATTGCTTTGTAATACTGTTTTTGTTAAGAGATATTGAGTAACTATGTAATCTTTGGTATATTTTTATTCATTGTTTCCATTTTCCCTTTCTTTCTGTAGTACCATGCCCAAATTGCCGCCATGATACAGCTGCTTATATGGAAATTCAGACTCGTTCAGCTGATGAACCGGCAACTATATTTTACGCGTGCTTGAATGAAAAGTGTAAACATCGATGGAATGATTAATATCAGTGGATGAAGATGTAGAAGCTTTTCATGCCGTTTCTGATTGGAATTATGTGGTAGATAAGAGGGTTTTCTAATGTTTCATTTTACTTTTTGTTTATGATTATTGATTACAAAAAGACTTTTTGTTTTATCTTCTCAACGAGGACAAATTTGCTTTAAGGACTGGTTAAGTGAGATGGTAATTAAAGTTAAAAAAACTTTGCGTTTTCCATATTAAAGATCTATACTTGTGCATTGCCATGACTTCTTAGTTGCTATCCTTACTCCGTAGCCTTTAATGGACACATTGTGCCACATGTATGTGTTTGAATTTGTGGTATTGATTTGTCACTTGTTACACATGATTTTAGCAAAGTTTATATGTTAAGTTAATTTGATTTTTTTACCTCCAAACCTCAATAGAAAATAGTTTTATATGAAGTTGTAATTTTACATTTGACATATTTTAAAAGTTAAAATTGTTTAATTACAAGTGCATTTTCGAATAAATATTTTGTAAATGTAATTTTGAATGAGCTTGATATAAAGTTGATTTTTCTAAATTGAATGACCTGTATGTTTTCTTTTGTCCTAAAAAATCGTTAAAATTTAGCGTATATTCGTTTAGTACTTTTTCATCTCATATTGAGGTGACTAGTTTTTTTAAAATAAATTATTAAAAATAAAAATCCTTTTATTTTTTTATGTAATATTAATTATTTCTTTTTCAATTGTACTCTCTAATTAATATTATGTATATTACTTTTAAATTATTATTTTATATTTTATATTTATAATAAATAAAATAAACAACCAATTAATAAGAATAATTTAGCAAGATGATGATTCTATTCTATTCCTTTTAATTATTATATAGACTGTCATCTATTAAGAGACACAAAACACTTTACAAGTAGCCTTTGACAATACTTATTTTAAAAAGTGTTCTTATAAATACCATTTCATGACACTTATTAAATGATATAGAAGAAGTAAACCGACCACAAGCACAAGGGACAGCATAAATAAACCGAACAATAATTAAGAGCAACACACAATTCAATTTTGTGTGGCAGAATGGTCCTGGTTCATTGACATATTTAATGAAGGTGGTGGTGCTTGTTTGCAAGGAGATAAAGTTCTTAGAGAGGAGACACAATGGGTAATGCTTGCGTTGGGAAGAAGAAGAGCAACAAAGGAGTGGTGCACCCTGTGATAGTTCATGGTGTTGGCGATCATGTGGTGACAATCAAGGTGCGAATGACCAAGGGACAACTCAAGGATTTAATTGAAAAGGTTGATACAAGCAATGCAAATACAGAATTAGGAAATTTGATCGTACGAGAATGTTTCAAAGGGAGGCTTGGAGCTCGTGTTGTAGACGGGGATCATGATTCATACAAGTTTTCAAGGGGGCAGAGTTTAAGATCAATTCAAGAACATACGCGTTATTAAATGTTCTTACCGACTAACCAATTTTATGGACATCGCCACATACAATTTACAATATAATTCAGAGATAATCCTACTTCGAATTATGGATATCTCTATTCCAACAAATTATTAAGAATTTAGAGATTTGATTATATTGTTTTAGTTCATATATCAATTTAGAGATTTTCGATATATAATGGTAAATGTATTATCATAATTCATTTGTTTTTTTGTGAAACGTTGTATTTCTAAAAAATAGTCTTGGTTACCGGTACAGGTAAGGTTTATTTTGCCTGAAGTATAAGGAATAGTACTAAGTAATCTTTGTATTAGATAAAAATCATCAAGTTTTTTTATTTTATTTTATTTCCAAACATATATTAATTCACCTAAAACATGTAAATTTAACAAAAACAAATTTTAAAAATAAAGTTCATTCGAAATCGCATTATGTTTTTTTGACAACATTCAAAATCACATTATCAAACTCTCAAATACACAAAGTTTCATCAATCCAAAAAAATAGAAAATAATTTTATCATAATTATATGGACATAAATGTCACCATAGACAAAAGCTAAGAAAAATGACTCTTTAAAACCTTGCTTTTATAATTTGACTTATTGAGAGTAGAAATAAAGACGAGATAAAGGGAGTGAAAAATACTAGATAAAGAAAAACTGAAAAAATTAATTCCATGTATTATTTGATCGACAAATATCTTAAGTATTTTTCTTATGGTTCTTAATTTAATCAATCTTGATTTTATTAAATTTATAATTTTTTTTGAAATTTATTATAACTACAAAAATGTGTTTTATGTTAATAACAATGTGAAAAGTATTTGAAAAAATGCACCTATATTTTTTCTTTATATGATATAGAAAAATACAAGCTAGGAGAAGGTATTCTTTTTCTTCTCTTGGTTGAATAGGAGTTGATAAAAATTTATAATTATTTTTAAAGTAGAAGGCCTTGTTGTTACCTACTCTTCCTTTCCAAAAATAACTGTATCCTCTCATCTGACCCCCACGGTCCCTTTGAACGATTAGGGTCATTTTTACAAATAGAAAAATGGGTGCGAATGCAAAAAACTGGGGTGGGGTAGCAATATCCGAAGTAAGAACGTGGTTTTCTCAAATGGGCCTAAATAGTAACAGGCCCATGAACTGCTATAATAGTAGTACCTTTAAAACCCTCAAACCCTAATTTCGCTTTTCACCAGCGGCATACCGGAACACATTTCACTCTTCTGTCGTCTCCGATCTTATTCCCTTCCTGGTAACATCACTGCATTATTTCGATTATATATTTTTTAATTTAATTATTATTTTTTAATTTAATTATTGTATTCTGAATCTGTTATATGAGTATCCTTCATTATAGATCTTGATTGTTCTTCTATCGTGTAATTGCTTGATTTGTAGTGTAAAAATGTCGATTGGAGAGACTGCTTGCTCCTACGCCCTTCTCATCCTTGAAGATGATAAAATCCCCGCAACTGTAAGCTTCGTTATTACCTCAAGTTTCTGTTAATCCATAGCTTTTTGAATGTTCTAAATTATTTAAGTTTATTAGTTTTAGCGTTTAGTCAAACGAATCTGATTTCGTATCTGTGTTTTCAAATGGTCTGTCGAATTCATGTTATGTTACGTGTTTAGGTTTTGATTTTGTTTGTCACTAAGGAATTGGGATTGTAAACTTCAATTATTGGGAAGTAGTGGGTATATATATTGTAAGTAAATTGGATAATGAATACGCTGATTTACCCCTTAACTTGTTGTTGATAGGCTGACAACATCACCACCTTGTTGAAAAGTGCAAAGGTAGAAGTAGAATCGTTTTGGCCCAGCTTATTTGCCAAGCTTGCTGAGAAGAAAAATATTAGGGATTTGATTTCCAGTGCTGCTGGCGGTGGAGCTCCAGTCACCGTTGCCGCAGCTCCAGTTGCTGCTGCAGGTGGTGCTGCGGCTGCCGCTGCTCCAGCAGCTGAGGAGAAGAAGAAGGTAATCCCTTAGTGAAATTTATTTTCCTTTGCAGTTCAACTTTGACTCCTGATTTTCTGTTTTGGTTGGTTTGATTTAGGATGTTTTTTTTCAATTTTACAGGAAGAACCAGCAGAAGAGAGTGACGATGACATGGGCTTTAGCTTGTTTGATTAGGTCCTCTATTAATATAATTTTGTCAATTTTTGCTAGTTGCTCTTTTAGCTCTTTAAAAGATTGTTGCAATACATTTTTCTTTGCTATCTCTTGTCTCTATTTGAGGATTCATATAAGATAATGTTATTTTTCTTTTTTCAACGTTTGTACTATTCGGTGTCATACATATATTTAGCTTGTCTTAACATACTAATCATAAAATTGAGCCTGTTTTAAAATATTTTTCAGTTATGATTAATACATCTAATTGCGTCTTTTGAATGATGATTTGGTTGATACAAGAGTATGCACTTTGATTATCATAAAGTTTTTACAGTAGGCTTTTATTATTTATTGTTATTATTATGTAGGAAACAAATTATGTTGAAATCATTAATGATTGGTTCACATGCTGTATTGATTGTTTCTGCAAAATTCACAGCGAATGTTTTAAAGACCCAAAACTAATGTAGTTAGACCTTTTAGATAAATTATGAGTTTTGAGAAGTTTGTATCTGATTTGAATTATTGGAAATGATTAATTGATTCCCGTGATGTGTTTGTTTTTAAAATTGAATTCCCATTATGTGTGGAGTAAATTTATTAAAAGTGAAATCCAATATATGTGAATTTTTCTATTCTAATCGTGCGTTGCATATATACCTATAATTATTTGTAGTAACTTAATACAAATTGATCATTTGTAGTATAACATATTACAAAATGGAAATTAACTTTAAATTCATTCCATATTTTAGTTTTACTTGTGCTGCCACATTATTGAAATCTGGTATTTTGAATTCTCAAATTTACATAGTAGTATGATGTCTTACTTACAGTATGGAATAATATATTAGTATGTTAGATGTTTTATTGACATATTTTGATTCATTGGTTATAAACTATATATCGTTTTCATGATCAACTTTCTACTCAGAGTAATGAGAATGTTTTCATTTAGAACCTTATAGAGTTCGGCAATTATGAATTCTCTCTGCCGGCGCAGATTAATTCATTTGTTTTTGGTGAAACGTTATATTTCTAAAAAATATATAAGGAATAGTACTAAGTAATCTTTGTATTAGATAAAAATCATCAGGTTTTTTATTTTATTTCCAAACATATATTAATTCCCATAAAACATGTAAATTTAACAAAAACAAATTTTAAAAATAAAGTTCATTCAAAATCGCATTATGTTTTTTTGACAACATTCAAAATCACATTATCAAACACTTAAATACACAAAGTTTCATCAATCCAAGAAAATAGAAAATAATTTTATCATAATTATATGGACATAAATGTCACCATAGACAATAGCTAAGAAAAATGACTCTTTAAAACCTTGCTTTTATAATTTGACTGATTGAGAGTAGAAATAAAGACGAGATAAAGGGAGTGAAAAATACTAGATAAAGAAAAACTGAAAAAAATAATTCCATGTATTATTTGATCGACAAATATCTCAAGTATTTTTCTTATGGTTCTTAATTTAATTAATCTTGATTTTATTAAATTTATAATTTTTTTAAAATTTATTATAACTACAAAAATGTGTTTTATGTTAATAACAATGTGAAAGTATTTGAAAAAATGCACCTATATTTTTTCTTTATATGATATAGAAAAATACAGGCTAGGAGAAGGTATTCTTTTTCTTCTCTTGGTTGAACAGGAGTCGATAAAAATTTATAATCTATACAATATAATAAAGCAAAGATGATAATTTGGCAAGTTTGACGAATTTTATGAAGATATCAAGTTTCTATTAATAGAAATAAAATTAAATTGATGTTACACGACTTTGTACATGTCCAATTAAAAAAATAAAAAAATGAATTAAAAATAAAATAAACTACACCAGACGTCTAACACTTTGTTCGTGTATACACAATTCTTATAAATATCATTCATATTATCTATATATGTATACACAATTCTTCTAAGTTTTATTTATCAAAGCTTTCTTATTCATCTTTATCCAATGTTTCTGAAACAAAAATCATATTTTGTTGCTTCAATTTCTCCATCATAGTTTGTTGCTTCAATTTCTCCAAGAAATGAGTCATGTAATTTGGTTGTTAGAGTTGTGCAAATGTGGTTTATGTCTTGATCTCCTCAATGTCAAACAAAACTTTTATGCAATGGAAATAGTACTAATATTAATATTCGTGAGCTTTTATCTCGATTTGAGATTAATATTCCTGGTGTTGCGTCTAGCAACTTTGTGGAGTACATATTCACACGAATTACTTGAATGATAATTTTTTTTCAATCTATAATTGTTATTTTATTTATAAAAAAAGATTACTATTTTTTTGATGTATATATATTTTGTATTGTTTATATTTCTTAATTTTGTCTCAAAAAATTATAAATGTGTATATGTATATTTCTATCCTCTTATATAAGATTTGTCTTAATAACTCCGATTTTAAATTCACTCATAAATAGTCAATGAATTGTACATTTGTATATTTATGTTTCTATTCTCTTATACAAGATTTGTCTTACTAACTCCGATTTTAAATTCTCTCATAAATAGGTTATGCGCGTCCTAATAATTTTGATCATAAGTTATCTAATAAATGGGGTTGACACACAGTTATATTAAATAAAAAATAATAATTTATTTAAGTAAATAAATTTCCAGAATATTGAAGAGAAAAATAATAATTTATTTAATAATATATAAAATTTATGTAGGAATTAAAGAAACAATTCATTTTATCGATTCATTGAAAGTAATGGTTTTTCAAACTTCAAACACTATTTTATCAAATTTAAAAACTACTATACTATAAATTCAAAATTTAAAAGAATTCAAAGGATTCATGAAAGATTAATGAAGATTAACATGTAAATTCAAAGATAAAAGATACTCATAGTTTTTATGTGTATTGTAATTTTTTATTTGTAACGGGAAAATTATTTTTCTTTAGTATTTTGTGAGTAATACTAAAATGAAAGATATTTTGCTACTTGATACAACAAAATTTATATAAATTCTTAAATGACTTGTATTTCATATAAATAACATAGGTTGAATAATAAAAATAAAAATTCATTATTAAGTTACTTACTCATCTTTACATTTATTAATTTACTTATTTTATATATGTTCATATCCATTATTTTAAAAATTCTTATTTCATTTAATCTAATTATTTAATTTTTTTAATAATTATTGTTTTAATTTTTTAAAATTAAAAGTATTGTTTTATAATAAGTTTTTTGAAAAGAAAAAAATTCTAGAATTCAAAAATAAGATACGGTGTTGGAGTTATATTTTTCATAGAGCGTATAAGAAAGTAATTTTTAAATTAAGTTATAATTAGATTTTTTTAAATTTTTTATTGTAAATTATTTTTTTTAAGTCAATTTAATTTTTTAATGCTCTTATCTGACCCCACGGTCCCTTTAAACGTTTAGGGTCATTTTTGCAAATAGAAAAAATGGGTGCGAATGCAAAAGCAGGGGTGGATAGCAATATCCGAAGTAGAAGCGTGGTTTTCTCAAAAAAACCCTTAATTTCGTTTTTTCACTAGGCATACCGGAGCACATTTCACTTTCCGTCGTCTCCGATATCATTCCCTTTCTGGTAACATCAGTGCATTATTTCGAATATATATTTTTCAATTTAATTATTGTATTCTGAATCTGTTATACGAGTATCCTTCCTTATGGATCTTGATTGTTCTTCCATCGTAATTGCTTGATTTGTAGTGTAAAAATGTTGATTGGAGAGACTGCTTGCTCCTACGCACTTCTCATCCTTGAAGATGATAAAATCCCCGCAACTGTAAGCTTCGTTATTAACTCAAGTTTCTGTTAATTCATAGCTTTTTTGAATGTTCCAAATTATTTAAGTTTATTAGTTTTAGCGTTGTTTTTTCTCGTTTAGTCAAACGAATCTGATTTCGTATCTGTTTTTTCAAATGGTCTGTCGAATTCATGTTATGTTACGTGTTTAGGTTTTGATTTGGTTTGTCACTAAGGAATTGGGATTGTAAACTTCAATTGTTGGGAAGTAGTGGGTATATATATTGTAAATAAATTGGATAATGAATACGCTGCTTTACCCCTTAACTTGTTGTTGATAGGCTGACAAAATCACCACTTTGTTGAAAAGTGCAAAAGTAGAAGTAGAATCGTTTTGGCCCAGCTTATTTGCCAAGCTTGATGAGAAGAAAAATATTAGGGATTTGATTTCTAGTGCTGCTGGCGGTGCAGCTCCAGCCGCTGCCGCAGCCTCAGCCGCTGCCGCAGCCTCAGCCGCTGCCGCAGCCCCAGCCGCTGCCGCCAGCCGCTGCCGCTGCTCCAGCAGCTGAGGAGAAGAAGAAGGTAATCCCTTAGTGAAATTTATTTTCCTTTTCTTTTCAACTTTGACTTCTGATTTTCTGTTTTAGTTGGTTTGATTTGGATGTTTTTTTCAATTTACAGGAAGAACCAGCAGAAGAGAGTGACGATGACATGGGCTTTAGCTTGTTTGATTAGGTCCTCTATTAATATAATTTTGTCATGCAATACATTTTTCTTTTGCCGTCTCTTGTCTCTATTTGAGGATTCATATAAGATAATGTTACTTATCTTTTTTCAACGTTTGTACTATTCGGTGTCATACATATATTTAGCTTGTCTTAACATACTAATCATAAAATTGAGCCTGTTTTAAAATATTTTTCAGTTATGATTAATACATCTAATTGCGTCTTTTGAATGATGATTTGGTTGATACAAGA
This sequence comes from Cicer arietinum, assembly GCF_000331145.2. Classification (NCBI taxonomy): domain Eukaryota; kingdom Viridiplantae; phylum Streptophyta; class Magnoliopsida; order Fabales; family Fabaceae; genus Cicer; species Cicer arietinum. The sequence goes on from NC_021162.2 coordinate 76,450,414, forward strand.
GTATGCACTTTGATTATCATAAAGTTTTTACAGTAGGCTTTTATTATTTATTGTTATTATTATGTAGGAAACAAATTATGTTGAAATCATTAATGATTGGTTCACATGCTGTATTGATTGTTTCTGCAAAATTCACAGCGAATGTTTTAAAGACCTAAAACTATCAAAACTAATATAGTTAGGCCTGTTAGATAAATTATGAGTTTTGAGAAATTTGTATCTGATTTTGAATTGTTGGAAATGATAAATTGATTCCTGTGATGTGTTTGTTTTTAAAATTGAATTCCCATTATGTGTGGAGTAAATTGAATTCCCGTAAGGTGTATCAAAGATGGCTCATTTCGCACAACTTATAGTTGGGTCTTAATAAATATTACACAAATTATTACCACAGTAAAATTTTAATAAACTGATATCATATTTTTTGTACACAAGATGTGATAGTCTTTACAAAATTTGAACAAGTCAAAATATTTAAATTTATAAAATTTTATGTGATATTTTTTAATTCTAATACATTATGTTATACTTTGAGAAAAGCTTCATCACTAAAGTGAAATACAAAAAGGATATTACTAAGCGATTAAATGAACGAGAGTGAGAAAATTCATCAGTTTTTTAGCATACACATTTGCAAGTAATAATGCCCCCCCCCCCCCCCCCGCCCGCCGCCGCCAGCGGCTGCCGCTGCTCCAGCAGCTGAGGAGAAGAAGAAGGTAATCCCTTAGTGAAATTTATTTTCCTTTTCTTTTCAACTTTGACTTCTGATTTTCTGTTTTAGTTGGTTTGATTTGGATGTTTTTTTCAATTTACAGGAAGAACCAGCAGAAGAGAGTGACGATGACATGGGCTTTAGCTTGTTTGATTAGGTCCTCTATTAATATAATTTTGTCATGCAATACATTTTTCTTTTGCCGTCTCTTGTCTCTATTTGAGGATTCATATAAGATAATGTTACTTATCTTTTTTCAACGTTTGTACTATTCGGTGTCATACATTAGCTTGTTATGGATTTTGTTAATTGGTACTAATCCTAAAATTGAGCCTGTTTTAAAATATTTTTTAGTTAAGATTAATACATCTAATTGCGTCTTTTGAATGATGATTTGGTTGATACAAGAGTATGCACTTTGATCATCATAAAGTTTTTACAGTAGGCTTTTATTATTTATTGTTATTATTATGTAGGCAACAAATTATGTTGAAATCATTAATGATTGGTTCACATGCTGTATTGATTGTTTCTGCAAAATTCACAGCGAATGTTTTAAAGACCTAAAACTATCAAAACTAATATAGTTAGGCCTGTTAGATAAATTATGAGTTTTGAGAAATTTGTATCTGATTTTGAATTGTTGGAAATGATAAATTGATTCCTGTGATGTGTTTGTTTTTAAAATTGAATTCCCATTATGTGTGGAGTAAATTGAATTCCCGTAAGGTGTATCAAAGATGGCTCATTTCGCACAACTTATAGTTGGGTCTTAATAAATATTACACAAATTATTACCACAGTAAAATTTTAATAAACTGATATCATATTTTTTGTACACAAGATGTGATAGTCTTTACAAAATTTGAACAAGTCAAAATATTTAAATTTATAAAATTTTATGTGATATTTTTTAATTCTAATACATTATGTTATACTTTGAGAAAAGCTTCATCACTAAAGTGAAATACAAAAAGGATATTACTAAGCGATTAAATGAACGAGAGTGAGAAAATTCATCAGTTTTTTAGCATACACATTTGCAAGTAATAATGGATTGTTTAAAATAATAAAAAACATATTAATAAAAAGACGAATTAAATTAGGGTTTTGCCTTAGAATTTGTCCCCGTACCATGGTTGTATGTAATTGGTTGTGTATAGTTGGTCTTTCTCATGCAAGATTATTTCCTGAGTCATGTTAATTCTGATGTTGATTTGGAATTCAAAACATTTCTTATTTTTATCAAAGCATTGGTCCCACTTTAGAAGAGTGTAAAACAAATGTATGGTTTCATCATAGAAAACATAAGAAAACGTTAAATCAGTTAAAGATCTATTAGTTGTTTGGTCCAAAGTCTAAGACTAACTTGTGGCGATAAAAGCCTAAATAAACAAGTTTGTGAAATTTCGAAAGAGAAAGAGAGGTCAATTGATTTGTAACAAATTAGTGATTAAGATGAAGTAAATGTTATAGAGAACACAAAATTAATAAATGAGTATTGTGATATAAAAATGTTAAGTATCTCTGACACTTGTTAATAATTCAAATGGAAAAGAATTTTGAAAATTGTGTAACTCAAATTTTAGAATTGTAAAATATAAAAAGTTTCTCTTAATTTTTTTTCTTCCATTTTTTATTGTATCTAATGTATTGTTACTTGTTTGCATTTGTGATATTAATCCTCTTTTTCACTTTTTCTTTCTTTTTTAGATGAAATCTGTTTTTCTTCTTATTATTATTGTTTTTCTTTTTTATATTCAATGTATAGTTATTAAAATATAAAATGATTTATATTTAAATATAAAAAATAAATAAAATAATAAATTTAAATATAAAAATCATATTTAAAATAAAATATATATATTAAATTCTAATTACAATTACTTTTTTTGTCTTTAGATTCACTTTTGGATCTCTCTTTAGTGAAATCATACTCTCACGTCTGACGCCTACATTTAATGATAAATGTTGATCCAGGTAGTTTGAAGTTGAAATGGAAGTAATCGTTGTCACTTGTGAATTATTACACACTGTATCTGAAAGCTATTTCCCGGACATACACATTCAATGTCATTTGCAGATTACGATCTCGTGATGTTTCGAATAATTTTCTATCAAACCGAATGTGCTACAAATATATTATCAGAGGTTTGTCATTAATCAGTACCAAGGGGGGTCCATAGCTCAGTGGTAGAGCATTTGACTGCAGATCAAGAGGTCACCGGTTCGAACCCGGTTGGGCCCTTGTATTGTTTATTTTTTGTGGAAAACATATTTTTTTTATTAAAAAAAGAAAAATATTATTTAGGGAAGTGATTTTATGAAGAAAAAAAAAGAAGCTTAAACTACCGCTATATGATGAATGAAAGAATAATAGAGGTAAACGAGTATGTTTTTGTTTGAGGTAGACAGTCAAAAGTGGTAGATGATAGTTAATAATAGTATTTTTTGATTGATATGAAATAAAGAAAATTATATAGTTATAATTAAGTAGGAAGGGAGTAATTATTTTGACAAGAATAAAGGTAGGAAAAGTTGGTTGAATGTTGGTGGCGTCCATTTGTCCTCTGAATTGAATGAATGAATGAATGAAGAAAGGTGAATTTGAAGTGAAGAAGGAAGAGTTTTGTGTGTGTTATTATTATTAGGCGGTGATTTCTACATATCGAGAGAGTACCCCCAATCTTGTTTCCTCCGCCCTCTTTTCTCTTTGTTCGTTCGTATTGACACTCTAAATAACCTCTTTTTCTCTTTCTCTCTTTCCATTCCTATTTCACAAATCACAAAACAATGTCTCTCTCCACCCCCAAGGTTTCTGCACAACTTCTCCCTCTTCCTCTCAGATCCAATGCCAACCCTATTATTCCTTCTTCTCAATTCACTCCCTTCTTCGGATCCACTCTCAAATCTCGCTTCAATGCTCCCATTCACCTTTCTTCTCCTCCTCGCTCCATCGTTGCCTCCGTCTCTGATGCTCTCAAACTCAACAACAACAACCTCACTTCACCCTCCAATTTGGTATCTTCAATCTTTTCCCTCTTTTTCTTTTCTTATCATTTTCTACATACCATCAATTCTGCATAACGTCTTTCTGATTTATTTTTTTATTTATTTTTTTTATATCTCAACTCTGCTTAATTTTATTTACCCTCATTTTATTAGTTTAGTTTTTAAACTGCGTGATTCAATATTCTCTTTCACTTCTATACATACTACACAATCTGATGCTGTATATGTATTTCATATATCTTGTGTGAAATGTTGGAAGAGAAGATATCTTGTCATGCTACTTTCCAATTAACTTCATATTCTAGAAAACAATAACATGTGTTCTATCTTCATTCTTTGGTTCTCCTATGGAAATAAGTCTCTGAAAGTGTTGTTTTTGTTTTTGATTTTTTTGTGTTTCTAGCTTATTACGAAAGAGGAAGGTTTGGTGCTCTATGAAGATATGATATTAGGAAGAACATTTGAAGACATGTGTGCCCAGATGTATTACAGAGGCAAAATGTTTGGTTTCGTTCACTTGTACAATGGCCAAGAAGCTATCTCAACTGGCTTTATCAAGCTTCTTAAGAAAGAAGACTCTGTAGTGAGCACCTATCGAGACCATGTTCATGCACTAAGTAAAGGGGTTCCGGCTCGTGCTGTCATGAGTGAGCTGTTTGGAAAGGCCACTGGATGCTGCCGGGGTCAAGGTGGTTCTATGCACATGTTCTCAAAGGAGCACAATGTGATTGGTGGGTTTGCTTTTATTGGCGAAGGAATTCCTGTGGCCACTGGGGCAGCTTTTTCTAGTAAGTATAGAAGAGAGGTGTTGAAAGAGGCAGATGCTGATTATGTGACATTGGCATTTTTTGGAGATGGAACATGTAATAATGGACAGTTCTATGAATGCTTAAACATGGCAGCCTTATGGAAATTGCCAATTGTGTTTGTGGTGGAAAACAATTTGTGGGCTATTGGGATGTCACATATCAGGGCAACTTCAGATCCTGAGATATGGAAGAAAGGTCCAGCATTTGGAATGCCGGGGGTTCATGTCGACGGGATGGATGTTTTGAAGGTACGAGAAGTCGCAAAGGAAGCAATAGGGAGAGCTAGGCGAGGAGAGGGACCAAGTTTGATAGAATGTGAGACCTATAGATTTAGAGGACATTCATTGGCTGATCCTGATGAGCTCCGTGACCCTGGTGAGCATTTACATCATACATTCCTTTTTATGTCTACTGCAACTATGTTGTTAATTTTGAACTTAATTATATTATGCTCTTTTACAGTTTTGATGGTTACCTTCAGTTGCACCATGCATAATCCGTGTACATTAATTTTTTCATGTAGTTTACTGTACATTAACTTTCTATACTATTAGGAATTTAATTAATTTTAATAGCGTTAGTTTTTTGCATTTTTGGGATGTCTGACTATGTTTTTATGTAATAAGATATTGATTTGGGTTGCAGAGTAGCATTCATACAATGGATGCCTGCTAAATTTTAAAATGTAAATTTTTCATGTTGAAATTATTGAATTTATAGTTGTGTGCGTTCTAAACCTATTCATGTTGAAAAATCTAACAAAGTTTATAATTTGGTACTGAAATTCTGCATAACTGCAGATTTCTTAAGCTTGAACTATTATCCTCAAATTTGGAATGATTAATGACATGTTTGGTTTGAGAAAACATATTTTGTTTTCACTGTTTTGCATACAAATATTTGTAACCAAAATACAAAGTGAAAACACATGATGGTTTTATTATTAAAGGTGAAAGGTGAAAACGAAAAGAGATAACGTATTCTCAAACTATGGAAATGAAAATAAATCTCAATGGTCCATGGTTTGATTAACATCTCTGATCAATGCATATTTTTCCAGAAAAAATGTTTGCTCTGATTTTTCCAGTAGTTTGATTTGCTTTTACCAGATATTTTTCTGCCTCCAAATTTGTTCATAATGTGAGTTTAGTTTATACTTTAACTGTGTTCACCTAATTCAGATTTCAATGTAGTGTCTTTAGTTGCTTAATTATTGTTTCGCCTGATAAAATCTAGCACGGTGTGTTTACCCTTTTAAAATGTCAGGTTAAATTTATAAATTTATGTTTTCTATGTATGTTTAACCGCTTTATTCTTACAGCAACGGTATTATGATTGACACAACTGATTGCTAATTTTAACAAGTCAGTAAATTTCCATGTCATATCAAATGAGTGAGATAGTTTGTATTTCCTTCCATTTTTGTCTTCCAAGTTGGTAACAATTCATCTGTCTTTGCTTTGGCAGCTGAGAAGGCACACTATGCTGGTAGGGATCCCATCTCTACACTGAAGAAATACATGCTTGAGAACAAATTAGCCAGTGAACAGGAGTTGAAAACCATAGAGAAGAAGATTGATGAGATCATTGAGGAGGCTGTTGAGTTTGCTGATGAGAGCCCGGTTCCACCACGCAGCCAGCTTTTGGAGAATGTCTTTGCTGATCCAAAAGGTTTTGGAATTGGACCTGATGGCAGGTACAGATGTGAGGACCCAAAATTCACTGAAGGCACAGCTCAGGTCTAATCTTTTCAAGTCTGGCATTTATCTGCTTGGAGTTTTCAGTTTCGGATTCGTGTTCTTTTTTATATACTTAAAATAGAGATCAAATGTTAATCAGAAAATGTATTACCCTTTATAAATTTTAAGCAGGTTTGTTCTTTAGGATGGTTTTTTTCTCCTTCTCTAATATTTATCATTGTTTTTTAAACTGGTGTCAGCAATGAAAATCCATAAAAGTTAGTTGCCTTGTGCAGATTCTATAGCCTCTGCACTGTAAAATTTTATTCCTGTAGTTCCTGAAATAGGCATTTTAATACATTTTGTTCCTTATGACTGTCTATCGCTGATATAACTGATAGTTTGTCTTATAACGTTGCATTGTTTCCTTCATTCTCTTTGGACGAAGATTTTGTTTACAACATTCATTCTCTGTGGGTGAAGCATGACAAATAGCATTGGACTTTCAAGTTTGTGTTTTTTTATTGAATTTTTTAATCCTTTGAAAATTACATTTGTTACGTCAAACTATTTTGTTTACGAACGGATTCTTGTGAATTTAGTCGCATCACCTGCTTATATGAGTCTACTAAAAGCCTTTCCTAGACGTCGAAATGAACTTCATCTCTGAATTTAGTATATGTAGTTGTTGGATGTGTTGTATTATGCTTTACAAAATTAATGGAATAAATTCACTCAATGATCCAATCCCCTTTTTTCAATTAGAATTTGAGCATGCTTTATTTGAGATGAAGGGCATTGTTAAGATACGAGTTCAAATTCGGATCGAAATAATTTTTAATAAGATCTAACTCCCATTGAATCCATGATTGTTTGAATTGAATGTTTCAGCTTCATATTCTACTTATTGTTATATAGTTACTCCATATTATAATATGCACATGCACTTTTTGATTTTCTTATGTTGGGAATTGAATCTCGTAGAATTTCGTATGTTGGGAATTGATTCTCGTATAACCGAATTACATTCCAATGCAGCGTTATATAGGCAATTGGTGCCCAACATATTTTTCAAGCGAATGGAAATACAAATAAGTAAATTGGTGCCCCGTTGGAACATTAGACGGCTGAATTTAAGTTATTTAGTTATTTTTCTGAAACTTACTCGAGAAATTATGAGCTATTAGGATCTTCCACGTAGAGAATTGGCATTTGGTGGATTTTTTATTTGAATGGAGAATCTTTCTTTTCTCTTCATTTTTTTAATGAATGAAAAATAGACAGATTAAAAACTTTTAAAAAGAAATATAAAATGCCTGTTATATTATATAGGCATTTAAAATAAATGCACGAGAAACATCATAAATCATAATATTACTACCTAAAGAAAGGTACGGCCACACTTTGCAAGGGCATTATTTACTCATCATGAGTCACGTCATGTATTCAATGGAGGTTTCCTTGTTGGTGAACTCTGAATTGAGCACAAGGGTCATAACAATGGTGGATTTTGCAGTTAGCGTCATTCAACAATCCCACAACAGATTTGGAATCCCAATAAAGTCTTATATTTCTATATCCTCTATCCTAAGCAATTATCAAACATTGAAAAATTCTCCCAAGTTCTACCTCTAACAAGCACCTCCTCAATTTTACAGCATACATAAAAATAAAGTTACTTTGATAATCTCAAAATAAACCTCCATAAGAGGCTGTCCATCCAAAATTCACAACAGAGCTTCCACAATTGAGAGCAACCTGTTTGGAAGCATCCATCTGATATGAACTGGTTGAGTCACAATCTGGTTCATACTTAAGCACTTGGATGGTTGAGTATATGTGGAACACACCACATGAATTTGATGTTCTCTCTAGCTCTAGACTTCTATTTTAACTTGAAGCACAGAATGATTGATTTACGTACAATTGTATTTTAAAGCATTAACGTGACAGAAGAGTGCAAGGGACATATAGGTCCCAAATATTGGATGAGAAGTTTGAGTTGATGACCACAAAGAGAAGGAGAATCCAACATAAGCTATTGATATTGAGAATGGAAAGACATATTTTGAAATATCTAAGAATGCAAGACGAACAATTACACACAGTTATATGTCATGCTCTTTGTCTATGAACTTGGATTCGTGTATATCCCATATTTGTTTGTATAAGTTGGATGTATTTTTGGAAACAGATTGTAATACCACCACATACAAAAATTGGCAACTCAGCTGGTGTGGAAGTGTAATACCACCACATACAAATTCTAATACCAAGTCCCCGATTTACTTATATGTCATGAAAGATGGCGGTTCAAACAATTTTGATTTTACATACTACTGTCTATCAGCTGCAGCAGGTCATTCATATTACAGAATTATGCAAGATTAAAAGCACTAGCTGTTGGAGATTTCTGATTCAATAGGAATCCAAGAACACCTAAGTGCACCAATAGTAGGGCTCCTTGTGGATGGATTATCCACAGAACCAAATCACAACCATTCATAATCCACTTGTTATAAAAGGATACTAAAACCAATCAACGCAATTGGTTTTGATTTCACATAACCGGTCGTAAAACTGGTGGTTGTATCCATAACCAACTTGGAATTTCATAACTAGTTTTTGGTTCCTCAGATACCAATAGCTTCTCAAACAACAACCAAAGAGAAACTCATACAGACTAAACTCGAAATAGTTAGTAATAACTACAACTAAATCACACCAGTTAGTATTTATTCATAAAGAACAAGGCCGTGGGACTAAAATGCTCAACCTGAATCATTCTAAATATTTTTAATTTATTAGGCTTGACCAAAAAGGTTATAGGTCAACATGCCCTGTTTATAGGTTATGTTATCCTCTACTTATAACCCAGCTTCAGTATTCACAGACCAGATAGCTTAGCTTCTGTCAGTTATTACAGCTCAGCAAGCAGAATCAGTTCGCTGGAAGTTCCAAGCCCACACTATGAAATTAATTCTTCTGAGTGCAAAAGTAAATAACAGAAAATTCAGATTCACATCACTAAGCATCAGTTGATAAACCAAGAAAGAAAGCATCAGTTGATGAACCATGAAAGAAAGAAAAAGATATTCAGATAGCCAGATTTCACATCACTAAGCAATGCAAAAATGAGCAATGAAAATACAAGTCTTCAAGAGGGATCCAGATAATCAATATATCATTTAGGTCTGAACATGCAGTACCCAAGGGAGGAGGTATGTGCGTTCCTTCAGGGGCTCCAACCACTACTAATAGTTTTAATTATTTCCGGTTATAATATTCAGCCATCAATCAATAACATACCTTTAAGACAAATATGTAATGTGGCGTGAGATTTATAGGCTAAATAACTAAATTATTTAATATTTTATTAATTATTTGGAAAAGATAATATATTAGTAATATTATTATTGTACTGCACATTTTTACACTATAATATTTAATTGATATTTATAATTGATACTATACTATTTTAATCCTGGATCCGCCCCTTCGAGACTTCAATCCTGGATCCGCCCCGGGCAGTACCTAACTATATTGTAGAATATAATCAAAAAAATATCAGCAAAATATGCTTTATTTAGATAAAGCATCATATGCTGCAGCATCTCTCCATAGGCTGACTATTCAGTTTATTCCATTTACTGGCAAATTGATGATATAGCATTATGTTCAAATTATTAAGCTATAAAGGGATGTATGATGCAGTGCTATAATTAACCTGAAGCTACCAAACTGTAGGTGACCTCTATCCTTAGAAGAGTAGTGTAAAATGACATCATTCAAAGCTGAGAAACATACTGAGAAATCTAGTAGCTCTCAACCATCAGGAATGATTATGATGAATTTTTTACTTTACAGACATAAGCAGAAGCTTAAGGAGTCAGAGACCTAAAAAACGGGGCACCTTTGGATTCAAAGCATGGACCCAACACCAAAACAGATCTAGCAAAACATTTCTCTTGTACATGTTGCATTTAACTAATATAAAATATTCACACGCAACTTAGGCATAACTGTCAGCAAATAGAAAACAAACTAAATCTGAAATTGGAGTAATATGCTGAAGCAGTACTGAACAGAAACTGATTCGAGATTTGAATAACAGAAGCAGAAAACATAGCATAATGAAGATATTACTAACCTGAAAGATCGATTGACCAAGGTCTCAGCACATACTAGAGGTCCTAAACGCAGATATCTATCAGGCAGGCTTTTGATGTTTTTGCTTTAGTCAATATTTCTCATTACACTTTTAAGATTATGCATCTCAGGTTTGAAATGCATCCCTTTTCCCAAGGTGCATCTCCAATATAAACATGACAATACAACTTCAAAATCAAAAGTATACATACTTAAACCTGTCATAACTGGTAGTTTGGAGAGACCACCAGTGGTTAAAAAATCGATCTTCAATGATTTGAAATATCAACTAAGTCTCAAAAATAATTCAAAAAAATGAAAATGGCTGGTAAGTAATGAGGAACAATGACCGTTTCCACAAGATGGGTCCACGCATAAACTAGAACTACCATGGGTGGTAAATCTGATTTCAGTAGTGGATTATTTTGCTTTTGAAGCTAGTATAATGAAAATAGCATCATAAAAAGTATAAAACTGTGTGTTCCTTTCTTAAACACTAAAACTAATAACAACAAGAATGAAGATGTAATACATATTAAGGTGAAAAATAAAATTTCAAAAAATAATAATGTGAAGAGACAGTATAAAGGATATTACAACTTCAGAGCAGCTATTGCTTCTGGTTTAAAATCAACTCGCAGACCCAGCACACGCCTAACCTCTGCTGGAGTTAATCTCCAGGTCATAGGTCCAGAGTTTTCACCCCAGAAATCCAGAATCTCAGACACCTTTTCTAAATTTAGTATTGTTGCCATTTGAGTAAGTCGTGCAAACTTGTCTCTAACAGTCCTCTGTGTCATGATGCTGAAATGACTAACTAGAGCTCGAGCATCTCTGTCAAGCTGAAGACCACCAAGCTGACTAAATCTTTTCTGCATCATAATGACTTCCAGCCTTTTCACGATGAAGTCAATAACCAAATGAACAAAAGTATCATAATTGTTAGCAGTCATTAGTGGCTGCAGCCAAGCCACATTTGTCTCCACAGCATGAAGAAGCCTCTGAACCCACGGATCATTCACCTCATTATCTGCATACTCAGCCTCAGAAAGCTCGTAGCTGATCGTTCCTACACTGTCTAATACAGGCCGTATCCGTGGTGTAATGGTTGCTACAAGTTGTTCTATGCCAGAATTCAAAGCTTGCTTGAAAGCAGTGCTGCTATCTCCCAACTCAGACAAACAAGATTTTACCTTTTCTCGATCAGCTGGTGCAGGAAACACCTGTGTAAAGTAAATCAGCTGGTTAATGCTTCAATTCTAAAAGGATATACATTAAATACGCAAAGAAAATTCCATGAATATAAATATGACTATGGTTTAGGATTTCATGAAAGCGATAAATCTGTGTAAATAGAGAAACAATTCTTAAAAAAGCTGTAACTCGGTTCCACCTGCAAACCTCCTATCACTAAAGGGGACTGAGAGCAATTGTGGAAGCTAATGACGAATATGTCGCAGTTAAATAGCAAAATTGTACTACTTCCACAAAATTCATTGTCAATATATATAACTGTTAGGTACTAATGAAAAACATATCACCTACCTCAGCACACTGCTCTTCAATTTCATGTTTCAACTTGAGAACATATTCACTGCTAACATCCATGTTATTTAAAGCCGTTGCAATATCTGTCCCTGTCTTCTGCACACCAACACCACCAAAGAACAACTTTGCACCAAGGTTGGGCTCTCTGATTTTCTGTTGTAAGGCTTCATGATATTCATTGCTCAGTAAACTGCTAGCACCACTCAATACCGCGACAACAGAACTAATATTGGAAGTGGATATAGCCCTTCGCAAGCAACTCTGCAAAACATAGAACACATCATCCACCATAGAAGTGGTAAGGCTGTCGGGGTCATGTTCATCAATCCTTATAGCCTTCCTAACATTCTCAACCATGAAAAATCCCTCGAGAATGACATAAAACCCGGTCAAATCCTGTGCAACTTTACTGAAGCTACCACTCCTGAAAGCCTTGGTAGCACGAGGGAGCAATTCAGGGTCAACAGAAGTGAGGCCTTTGATCTTCGAAATCATGAATTCAGTATAATCCTCACCCAGCTGCATAAGGGAGAGAATCTCTTCCAAGTACAGCTCAACCTCTCTCGGATCAGGCCCCTCAGACCCTCCTCCAACTGCGAGCAAATTGTTGTTGCGCGCATTAATATCTGATGATAACTGAGCCAACTTCCTGTACTCCATGTACTTGTTTAAAATAACAGAACCCCGTGAATCACATTCCTCCTGAAGCTCACAGATTGCATACACAATACCATCTTCACCACAGAGAACACTCAAAATCTCACTATTCTCTTCAATAGCCAAAACAATGTCCTTAAACAAAGAGGTTAAACAAGCAACAAAATTCACATTCCTTTGTTCATTGGACATGGATATCGATTCCACCAATTGTTCAAATTCCATCCTGGATCTCATCCCAATGACCTTCTTCAAATACCCAACGTAAACCTGCAAACCTTCCTCCTCCAAGCCAAGCGGCGTGTAAAGACGAACAAACCTAAGAATGGAAGCGTGTTCGCGCTGATCCACCGCGGAAGAAAGCTTCTTCCGGACAATCCCTTCGAGCTGTTTCTTGACATCAAGCAAACGCTCCCTCTGAATCTGGATCTGATCAGAACCGGAATCTTTAAACTGTGCATCGATCTGGAGAAAAGTCTGGACATAACTGGCAGCAGATTCGTAATCTTCAGTGTCAAGAGCACGGAGGACGCCGTCGAGGCAGTTACCACGCTCGACAATGGCGTCAATACGGTGGAGCGTGGATCTAACGCGCGATTGAGCGAGGTCGAGTTCGCGAACTTTGAGACTAACTTGATCGGCGAGGTATGAGGTGGAAGTGACATTGGAGAGCATGTAATCGGAATCGGATTTGACGATATCGAGAACATCGGAGGAACGTTGAAGTTGGATGAGGTGGCGATCAAGGTCGGTGCGCTGAGATAAGAGATCATCAAGTTGCATGTCCAGTGATCTTTGGTGAGCAATGCATTCGTGTAGAAGACGCGTCATTGTTCCAACGTCCGTTACAGTACGGACGTATTCAACTGCCTCCGCCTTACCGAAATCAATAGACCACTTATTCTCTTCTTCTGAACCATTACCGTTACCGTTACTCCGAGGAGTCGAACCTGAACCCATTTTTTCCCAAGCAACGCCACAATTCACTTCACAACTCCCTCGGATCTAATATGCATTTTGCCTCCATCTCTAAATCCCTATTTCCACCTTTTTCTTTTCTTTTTTTATTAATAAATTCTTCTTCTTCTTCTTTATTTATCTAATTTAGTACATATTTTCATTTTTATTTAAACAAAAATATATTTTTTACATATTGACCATTTAATATTTATACTTAATAATTTATTTATTTGATATATTATTTATAAAATATGTCAAAATATATCAATTTTTTAAAATATATTGAAAAACAAAAGGTTTTAAGATGAGAGGCAACTAGTCGAGAAAATAAAATTATTAACTTGGTGGTGGCTCAAGACAAAAGATCAAAAGGCTTGAGTTACAACTTAAACCAGTGGTATTTACGACCAGTGTGCATAGAATCTTGAAGGAGTTGGAGGCAATTGGCATATTTGCACATCGTTCAAGATATATCTATTTAAAAATTTCCATGTTTGATGAGAAATTATGGTTGGGAAATGAGAGGGAATGGCGGTGGAGATGAACTATGAGGAGGTGATGATGAATGTACAAGATAAAGGTGAAAAGACCGAGAGATGAACAATAATTAATCTTCAATTTGGTGTTAATTTATTTCAATTTCATCTTTAATACTAATTAGACAGTAGATTGTAGTTTCAGCTTTTGATAAATTTAGTGCTGATATTCACATATACTTAATAGAGATCATATATTCCAAGTTTCCAACTATGTACGGTATATCAACTAGTTAATAGTTTTAATGAGTTTAATTGACATCTACTCATATGAAAAAGTCACATATAATAGTATTTGTGAATAATTTTTTAAAATTAATATCAAATATTGACTTACATTTTAAGAAAATCAGGTGAATAATAATAAATAAAAGCTTCGCGAATTACTGAGTGTGGCCCAATTGATTAAACAACACTAAACTTGTAGTTTGATCATTGCAAAACACACTTTTAAAGAAAAGTTAAATTGATTAAACAACACTAAACTAATATTTTTTTTTAAAGATAGTCACCCTCATAAAATTAATTTTGACATGTTTATTATTATAATTAATTTTAAATTGAAACTAACATTTATATTTTTTTTACCTTCAAAATTAAATTAATTTTGAATCTTCTATTCAACCCATTTTTAATATAAATTACCTTATATTTGACTCTGTCATAGTTAAAATAAATTTTTGGCAGTAAACACACTATTTGAATTAACGTTCTTCTCAATATTCTATGTTGAAATCTAACGTGAATTAAACACTATTTGGATCTTCTCAACGATCTTTATTTTTTTCATCTATTCTTCTTCTTTATGATTTTTGTCTCTTTTCAATGATTTTTGTTTACTAAAAAATAAATAAAAAGAGAGAAGAATTGAGGAGAGAGATAGTATTCGAAAATATAATGTTGTATGTAAAGAGAATAAACAATCTCCTAACACATGAAGTTATTTTTGCTTAATAAATAATAAAGTTATTTGTAAGAAAAAAATGGGATATATTACCGATAAAAGTATAACGTAACAGTTTGGGGGAAATTTGGATAAACTATGGCTGCTAACTGTACAACAATTCCTCTCTCTTTGGCCACAACTTGTTCCTCCTCGTTATTACTTGGAACTAAGGCAAAACGATTCGTTTATTTTTCAAAGGTGCCTTATCCTTTTTTGTCGTTTCTTGTTACGGCTCGCAGCTCCAAGCCTAAGGTTTCCACTGACTTCGCGGCTGCCGTCAATGGAGACGACGTCGTTTCCTCGGAGGAGGAACCGGTGAAGCTGGGAAATCCAACCCAAGTTTATGTTTGCAACCTTCCAAGAAGTTGGGACACTGAACAACTACTTCATTTGTTCACTCCTCACGGAACCGTTTTATCTGTAGAGGTTCAATATTGCTTGTTAAATGTATTTTCATTATTAAACTAGTCATAATGATTATAGTCTGAATGAGCAATGTGATTGTGTTGTGTTCATGCTTAATTGACGTCTACTGCTGTGATGTAGGTTTGCCGGAATGTGGAGAGTGGTGAGAGTAAAGGGAGTGCTTATGTCACGATGAGATCTTATAACACTGCCAAAACTGCAATTGCTGCATTGGATGGATTGGTTAGTCATTGTCAAATTTTATCAATGTGTTTTTTCTGGCCATTTCGTCTGATACTTTTTTTTTTTTTCTTTTCATTTTAATTGAAGGATGTTGGTGGACGCGAAATGCGGGTTAAATTTTCATTTCAGATGAATTCTAAGAAGAAAGGTTTAGAGACATTAAACTCGCCGCCCGCGAGAACTATATACTATGAAGGTCCTCATAAGGTGTATGTTGGGAATCTTTCTAGGTCTGCTACACCTGAAGACGTGAGACATTTGTTTGGTAGATTTGGAAATGTGGCTAGTGTGAGGGTGTTGCAAGATTTGAAAATGGGGAAAAGCCGCGTCTATGCCTTTGTCTCTTATCTTTCTCAGACAGAACGCGATGCCTCTATGTCCCTCAATGGAACTGTAAAATATGCACTCACCATTGTTCATTGTTCTGCTTCTTATTTCACTTGTTTGTATCTGTCTGATGGGTAGTCTTGTTCTTTCAGGAATTTTGTGGTCGAATTCTAGTGGTTAGAGAGGGCGTTGAGAAGACTGAGACCTAATTGGAGCTTTCAGATTATGCATAGAGAATATTGCAATTTTGGGTGTCTAGGATGGAGGAAGCTCTCTGCTCTGTTATGTGCAAGCGATATTGTTGTGAGAGCCTTCCTAAACTAGATAATGTCAGCTGGAACTGGAGGTTACTGTTCCATCAAAATGTGAATTTTCATCCCTACATCTTTGTTGTATGTCAAATTGCATTAACCAGTGTGTGACTGTATGTATGTATGGAACTTGATATAGGAACTTTTCTTTCTTTAGTTTTGCATATATTTATAGATATTCAATCTGTATTGAGCAGTGACCAAGTGCAGTTGTATTTAAGACTGCAGATGATCTCGTGACAATTTGATTTGAAGAAAGTGTAATTTATTGGCATAACCCACATGCTTCTTTAGAATGATTAGTTTAAGTTGAGCGAACTACATAAGGACTGTTATGTTGTCTTTGGAAATCATGCACATCCAGAACCCTGTTATCAGTGGTTTCCTAACATTAAAGACGACGACTCTGACTCTGATGAAGGTTCTCAGCAGTTGACCCTTCACCACGAGATTCTTTTAAGACATTTCCTAATTGTTTTGCAATCTTGACGGCATTGTATGTGGACAGATGTTTTAGAGAAAAGTTCATGTAACAATACCCAAAAAGCCGCCAAAACAACTTACTCTTGAAAGAATTTTTTTCTATTTTCCTTCCTTCCATTTGTACATCCTCAAATGACTTCTCCACCCACCCACCGGCAGTGACTCGCCTACACTATCTTGTTGGTAAGCTACTGACTCGCCTACACTAACTTGTTGGTAAGCTTTTATTGTTTGCAACATCTCTTTGTACCATTCTTTGTATTTTTTTTAATAGTGTTTACATTTTGTACTCAATCAGAATGTATAGCACTCCTGAGTCTAACCATCGTCCTTGGTTGAAAGAACATAATCAAGATAAGAGGTAAAAAAATTCAACACTTCTTCACGGATGATGAACTTGACTCACAATATTTTTTTATTTTTCATTTTATTAGGATGTTAGAGGATTCTGTAGTTGTGGAAAAAGTCTTGTTCATGGATAATGAATTGATTGGCAACCTCGTTAGGGAAGATATTCAATAATACAGAAGAGGCGTGGAAATTTTGGAATGATTATGGTGGAACATCGGGATTTAATGTCCTTGAAAGCAATATTTCAACAAAAACATAGATGGAAGGATTTGATGTCCGAAAAGCAATATTTAACTTGTTTTGTAATTGTCCAAATGTTATGGGGCTAGTTCTTTTTTATACGAGGGTCCTTCCTTTTAGTTTGACATGCTATTTGTTTCCAAACCTTTTGTATGGAAGAATATGCTAACAAAAAGGATGTAATGTGTATCAGATTTGTAATTTGTGATTGTATGTCTCAATTTTGATGCAAAATTCAAGCATACATTGCATACCTTGCAGTGGTAGTTGTATCAAGTATAAATATATCACAAAATTGAATTAATAACATCACTTTTAGATTCATGAACACAATTACAGTGTGTAAGAATGGATATATTACATTGATTACAATCTCAAAGTAAAAGATCGTAAAGATCAAAATGTTACAGCAAACTATCTCCAGCCTGTGCAGCACCTTCAACTAGCTTTGACAACATCTTCAACCAAGATTGCAACCATTTATTTGATTTGTATCCTCGATTGAAATTCAAAAAGCTTTGAGAAAGCAATCAGTATCAAATGCATCCAACTTGACCATAGGTGGTATCAAGTGAGCTCCTTTCCACAATCCTATGAACAAGCAAAATAATAAGAAAGAACTCAGTAACACAATAATGAAGGGGAATAAATAGAGAATGAGACAACTTTTTTCTCAAACAAATTGTTAACAATCTAATATCATGAAATTAACATAAATGATTTAAATTCAATTTTATACTGGAAACAGATTGGGGCATGTAAATTGGGGTTAAGGTTTTTACAAAAATTGGTTTTTTGAGCTTGGAGAAGAAATGTTTGAATCATCACTTACCCTTATGAATAAAGAGGAAGGGCAGCGAGTAGGCGAGAATTCCAACACGGCTGCTCCAGCAGAATTCCAACACGACTGCTCCAGCAATGGGATGGTAACGATGGATGAAGGATTATTCACGACAGAAGGAAATAATCATGCATCAGATCGAACAACATTCGAAATTTGTTTCGACTACGTTTCTGATGAAAGATGCTAACACAAAGAAGAGGAGATCTGGGTTGCAGAACTCTCATAAGTTTTGCGTTTTAGTAATGACCTTTCATTTCTTATTAAAAAAAAATAGACAGCTAAGATTTTCCAACATTATTTCTTCATGTTTTTTTTTTAACTTTTTTTTAATGGGAGAGAATCCGCTCCCGGCAAAATTACACCCATGAAACAGATCTTCAATGTATGTACATAAAGAACTACGCATATTACATGGAACCTGGTAAAAAATTAATTTTGGGCGATCACCTCACCAAGATTGTCAAAACTAACTTTTAAAAAATATGGACATTGATTGAACAGCGAAGTATATATATTTCTCATAGTGCAATAATCAATTATATCATTTCTTAAGCAATGTTCTCTAATTAGTCATCCACAGCTTTACGTAAGAAACATCAGCCCAGAATAGATATAAATTTGGCCATCTATTCAGAATTCAGGCGCTAATAACATCTATGAGGTGGCCGAAATGTGAATGCTGAAATTGTTGTTACATATTGCTGTTTTACATTGAAATCAGCAATGTCAAAGTTCTCTTAAGGTATGTTTGGATTGATAGTATAGAGTGGAATGGATTGATAGTATAGTATAGAGTGGAATGTTAAAGTTCTCTTAAGGTATGTTTGTTTTGAGACTTCCATATTAAATACCGGAACGGCTTGTAGAAAATAACCAGGTTTAATTTGACGAATCCTTATATGTGTTTCTTAAGTCCCAAGGACTGGATGGTTATTGAATCTCCCAGATGTCCTCAGTTTAACAATCTTCATCTTTTACAAGTGTGCTTGTACTTCAGTTCACAAAGTGTTTAGCTTATGTTTGAGACTTTTAACCAATCCATCTTCCTTGATGAATTGGTTCAAGCATAACTTTGAGTTATTTTAAACTGGAGTCAGAACACAGTCAACACACTACATTCCAGACAAGCTGCATAATTATGACTGAGTGACATGCAACACTATCAACGAAAATAATATTTACTAGAGGAACATGTGTCATATTTTTTTGGCAAATAGGTATACCGCAATCCTATGTAGGTTACACGATATGGAAAATAACTAACAAAATTTTATCCGTCACATGGTCAAGGCCTCAATCATAAAACACAATCATGTATATACACAAGTAACTCGGTTTGACCCAAGTATTACTGACTGCAGGCAACAAAATGACCTTCTCATCTGTAACTGAATAAGATCTTACATGGATGACAAAAGCATGCTTGTAAGTTGCAAGTTCCACATAAGTTTAAAATTGCCTTGACTTGGCTCGTATTTTCCTAATCAAGTAGTCTTCCAAACCAATGCCAGCATCCACAATTCTAGTATGACCTTTGATTTCAATCTTAAGAACTTCCTCCAAAACACCACCAATTTTCAAACCATCATCCACTTCACATATTTGGGGTACTACGATCATCCAAGTATCTGTATGAGGAGCTTCCCTATGCTCTAGTGATTTGGTAAGAACTCCACATGCTTCCTCAATCCTACCAATATTGCATAACCCCTTCACTAAGGCATGGATGACAGCAAAATGTGGAGAAAAACCTTTGGACATCATTTCCTCCACATATTTAGTTGCCTCATCAAGCATTCCCAAATCACATAAACCATTTACCAAAGTCCTATAAGAAACTAGATTAGGCAAGCATCCATTAGCCCGCATGTCATCGAGAACTTTGCAAGCATCGCTGGCACGCCCTTCTCTACAGAATCCTAATATAACCGTATTATAATGAACTATGTCGGGATTGCACCCTTTAACCTTCATCCTACAAAGAAGCTTATAAGCTTCCCTAAGCTTCTTCTTCCTACACAAACTATTCAACAAAGTTGTATAAGTCAAAGAATCAGGAACAAACCCTTTGTTCAACATATCCTCCAAAAGATCAACAGCTCCATTGACCTGACTTTTCCTACACAAAGCCTGCATCAAAATCCGGTAAGACTCGATATCGGGAATAACATCTCTCTGAAACATTTTGTTGAACAGTGTGTAGGCAATGCTGATATCCCCATTGAGACAGAAAGCCCTCATGAGAATGTTGTAGGACTTAGTGTCGGGGAACACACCATGTTTGTGAGCATCCTTGAATAGATCAAAAGCGGGTCGAACGTAATTCCGATGGGAAACGAGAAAGACGAGAATGCGGTTAAGGTGTTTGGTTAAAGGCTTGCAATTGAATTGCAACATGGTGTAGAAGGTGTTGAGGGCTTTATCAGGCAAATCAGCTTGGGCGTAGATTTGAATCAAGTAAGAGAAGAGAGTGGGGGTAATGGGTTGGGAATCAGATTTGAGACGACGGAGGAGATCGTCGAGGAGAGAGAAGTGTTTGGAGCGACCGAATTTGAGAAGAAGGATGAGGTAGGTTGAGTAAGTGTGACGGAAATTGGGTTGAAGAGAAGCGTAGTCGAAGATTTCTTTGGCGAGAAGAGGGTCTGATTGGGAAGCAATGAGTTTTTGGACTCTGGTTGGAGAACCAATTGGAGAAGAAGAGTTGCTGTAGGAATGGAATTGGAATAGTAAAGAAGAAGAAGAAGAAGAAGAAGAAGAAGAAGATGATCCCAATGAGAAGATGCCATTTGAAGCGATGGGTGTTAGAGTTTTCGATAAAACTTTGAACGCTCTGTGCATCGGCTTCGGATACGAGTGAACCAGGAACAAGCAAGCAACTTAACTCAAGAATGAACAACACAACGCTTTTGCTCCTTTTGCTTCACTTACTTCAGTTACATTTATTTTATTTTTCGTCTTTTTTTTTCTTCCTGTTTTAAATCTTTTTATTATAAATATTAAATATTTTGGTTCTAGAATTTATAAAAAAATAAATATTTTATTCATTTAAAATAAATATTAAATTCGATATATTTGTAATTTAAAAGATTTGAAATAGTTCTGATTTGTATGGGAAAAACATGTTTTAATTGGATATTGCAAGTTCTTTTTTTTTTTTAAATTAAAATTCGGAATCACGGACAAATTTATGGTATTGGTATTCACCTCACACATCAAACCGTATCACTAGTAATATTATTGTCATTTTTAAATTTTAAATGTAAAAAAATTAATTTTCTATGTAGAAAATATGATTTTTAATATTTTTTAATTTTATTATTGCATAATAATTATTTTTATTATAATAAATATAAATTTTAAATTTATTATTTTATATATATAAATGGGTGCGAGTGAAAAACTTGAATTCCCTCACGGGCGATATAGAGACTTAAATTTTACACTCGTTAAAAAACGACGCAGGTGCAAATTTTTCTCGACTAGTAGAGTACGGAAGTGGGAGAAGCAAAACCTCTACTGCATTGTTGTCATGCTTAACCAAAATATTTAACATTTGTAATTTAATGGACTAAAAAATAACCAAAATAGTTTTACCAAAGTTTGTAACATTTATAACCTAATAAACAAAAATAAAATGAAAAAAACTTAAAGGGGCAAAGTAAAAACTAAAAATATCTTAAAAGACTAAAAGTGTAATTTACAATATTTTTAACTAGCAAAATACTCCCTTGAAAATTGAAATCAATATTAAGTTTATGGTTAAATATATTTTCAATCTCTCTGAATATATCAAGTTTTATAGTCACTCTAAAAGATTCTTTCGAAATATGATCTTTCTAAATTTTCTATTACTAATTTTAGTCTATATTTTTTTTTATAAAAGTTCACGTTGCATGCTCTAGATGAATTTTATTTTTTTTACATATCATTGATAAGACTATAAAAGATCATCAATTTAATAATTTCACTATTTAATTTTGAATATTTATTAATTTATCTATTACTCCAAATTCAAGATTAAATTGTTAAAACAAAGATTAAATGGTTGGTTTGTTTAGTTAATGCTATTTTAAATTTTTATCAATGACATGTCATAAAAAAAAGTCAATTAGAACAAGCGGCGTAAATTTTTATAAAAAAGTAGGGACTAAAATTGGTAATCGAAATTTAAAATGACCAAAATTTAAATGAAATTTTTAGATGGATAAAAATAAAAGTTAATATATTTAGAGGGGCTAGAAGCATATTTAATGATAAAGTTTTAAAAAAAAATCATATTTTGTAAATAAATGATAAATATTTGTAATGTGATTTGTATACTAAATTTTAAATAGTGTATTACAAAGTTCCTCACATTTATTTTCTTTATAAAATATTCAAACGTCACACTAAAAAATATATATACAATTATTTTTATACAATTATTTTTAAACTAAATTATTTTGTAAAATGACAAACTTTTAAATATATAATAAGCGATAAACTTTTATATCGTATATGTTTATATAATAAATTATAATTAATTTATTATAACTCTTACACATTTTTTATGTATAAGTGACCAATTTTTATCATGTATACAATTTGTATTCTAAATTATAATTAATATATTATAATTTTTGTTTCACTTTATCAAATTATTCAAGAGACACACAAATTTGCAACTTTTATTTTGTTGTGTCTAGTGCGTTTGTTCAAAAAATTATAAAAGTTTTGATATTTTTATCGAATAGATAATTAAGAGATAATAATCATCAATTACATATTTATTCTTAAATTAAATAAATCATAAAACATCCTCTTTTAACTATTTAATTGTGTCAAACATTCATCTTCTTTATGATTTGTGTAATAAACTATAGAGATATTGAAGATGTGATTTACCACAAAAATATCTTTATCAAATAGTATATCCGTCTTAATATGTTTCATTTTATTAAAATAGAAATTTAATTATTAATATAAATTTATCAACAACAAAAAGTTTGTAGTTTTTTCTTATATTCAAAGACACAATCATCAAACAAAAATTTATCTCTTAACTAATAAATATATGAATGAACATATTTTAGAAAATTAATTATTAATAAATATTTATCATGTTTATGGTTTGAATGGTAAATTATAATTAGCATGTTATAATTTTTCTCTACTTTTATCTAAAAAATATTTAAATGACATACTAATAAAATATATATCTCTATTAATTAATTTGTGAATGACCATTCTCATGTATGATATTTTTTTTTGCACAATTATATACATAAAAAAATAATACACACATTATTAAAATTTTGGTATCTAACATTTTTGTGTGGTCGTCGCTCCTCTAAAACCTTAACTCTCTCCTTCTTCGTCAAATGTATGGTTTAGGGCTATTTTTAGCTCGAAATGGTCCATATTTGTCATTTATTTATTTATTTATTATTTTTATATAAATAAGTGGTTTGTACATATGTTTAGTTTTATTTTTTTTATTTATGTGATTTCGTTGTCTAAATGTGACGTTTTCTTCGTCGTATTAGTGTAATTTTTTTTACGTCTTGTTGTGGTATTTATTTCGTTCAAATTGACAAAATAGTTTTGATCAATTACAAATTTTAATAAATAATTTTTGCGTCGTTAACATTACATATACGAATACAAAAGTATTTTGAACACTTGAATTTTATCATATTTGTAGACTTGTTGACGTATTTGACTATGTTGTTGTTTTGTGTTTTTAATATAAGTGTTGTTTGTTTGTCTGCATATGCATCTTATTTGACTTTAACATGTTTGAATTATACTGAATTAATGCATTCGACCAATTTGAATGAGTTAATATTATTTTTTTTTGTAAAATAATAAATACACACTAATAAAACATCATTCATTGAAATGAGTAGAGTACATTGATTGAGAATAGCTAATATAAAAACATTAGTCTAAAATAATACAAAAATAAAGATTACTGAAATTGAGAAGGATATACATGCAATTAAACTCACAACAGTCAAATTAATACCATAAAATAATAAAATATTTATAAATACAACAAAGACAAGTGAATTTAAATAACATTGTACCAGAATGTGTAGATGAAGAACCAAACATACACATAATTGAGAAGATTGATAACAAATCATTTTCACAACAAAGTGAAATATAATAAAATTAAAATTATAATTGTAATTTTGTAAATGAATATTATTGTTGTAGTTGAAATGAATATTGTGATATTTAATCTATAATTTATTTAATCTACCAAGATATTTTACTTTTATATTTTCTTTTAATTCAAAACTCTTTATTATACCATACACTAAAATTTATATATCAAAATATCATACTATTTTTATCTTCCGAACGTTGCAAGGCGATGACAAAGCCACTTGAAACATTTTTTTTTCTCCACTAGGAGGTAGCATTATGGAGATACGACCCTGTATTGCCTTTTATTTTTCACAACAAATAATCAATGGTTAATTTAGTAAATACAAATAATTAAAAAACCAAATTATATTAATAAAATAGAATAAAATAATTTGAACGTCATCTTTCATCTCATTTTAGAGCCGTTCGATTATGAGTTTCGTAGTTTCGATTATCGCATTCTGCAGTACAACGTGATTTTAGCTCTAATATGTAAGTTTTCAACTTAGTATAATTCTTAAAGTGATTCAATTTTTGTGGTGGTGGACAGATTCTCCAAGATGGCCAACTTTATATATTGCAGAAAAGTGAATGATGTTTGTCATGTGACATATTTGTTATTTAAAGAAGTAGTTAGACTTCATGGTGTACTTAAAAGCATTATGAGTAATTGAAACACTAAATTCATTAGTCACTTTGGGTAAGCTTGGGTTAAACAGATGTGCTAAAACAAATATTATGTTATATTATTTTAACATTTTTCTTCTATTTTACGGTCTATTGTTAAAATAATATGTTACATTATTTATTTTGACAATAGAATTAAAGTTGCTAATTTATCGCTGCAAAATAAAAAAAATGTATTAAAATAATATAATATTTTATTTGTTTTGACATATTTATACATTAATTTTATATTTTTTCTCATTAAATGTATTTTATTTGATTTTATTAATATAATATAATTTTTATTTATTAAATTAATAATTAATTATTTATTATAAACAAATAAATAAAAGACAATAGATGTTAGCATCCTAACATGCAACCTTTTTATTGGAATTTTTTTTATTTAAAATAAAATATTTTAATATATAAATTTTAATATAAAATATAATAAATAATTTTAAATAAAAAATTGATATAAAAAAATTGATTTACAATGAATTTTATGTTAATGTTTATTCAATATCTTATATTAAAAAAATATTATTTTTTCAGTTAAACTTTTTAACCTTACTGATATTTTGATTCCCATCAACTCGGGTGATGTGAACATTGGACCAAACCATTTGTCTCGTTCAAGAATAATGGGGACCATCATGAAAACTTTGTCATAAAAATCAATGGGCGTCGTGGTTATATATAATTTGAAGTTGAGGAATAAAAAAAGTTGAAAAATGAAAATGAGTGGTAGCGGCAGCTAAGAGCCTAAGACAACGCATGAATGAATGCGTGATAGAGAATAGTTGAGAGACAACTCTAGAGAGAGGAGAGCCACAAGATCACAGAGGTTCGTGTCAATGTTCCACGTGTCAGAGTCCCCGCCACGATATCTTATTTGTGGTCGCAATGTACTGACGTGGTATTCCTCACAGAAAATATCAATTACAGTTCCAATACGGTGGTTCATCTTGTCTTGTAAAAAAAACATATGGTTAGTATGTTTTTTTTGAAGTTCCAAATAGTTTAAAATTTAATATGATTATTTTTAATGATTTGTAATGTAATATGTTTGACTAAATAACCTTTTAAAAAATATTAACATTTTTATTCAAAAAATATTTGACATGACTTAAGATTTATTATGGATTGAGTAAAGATTTATTTGAGTATTATTTATTCTCACGGGTAATATGTATTTCATTTAAAATAAAAAATTGGTATATTTAATATTAATTTTGAAAATATCTGGTTACACAAAAGCAGATAAGATAGGAGGAGGAGGCAAGAGAGTGGAATAGGCGGGTCCCACAAAGTGAATGGATGGTGGAAAAGAAAGCACGTGAGCAGAAGGAACGACAGTACACGTTGTATGAAGGAAGCGGAGAGAAGAGAAATAGATCTCATTCATTCTCATCCTTCCGTTTCTGTCTCACATGACTAAGATATTTTAGCGGCTCTGAGTTTCTTTGCCATTTAATTTCTAAAATCTCTCTCTCTCTCTCTCTCTCTCAACTTTTCAGATATTTTCATTCAGCGACCCATCAATCAACTTAAGACAACCAACCTAGTTGTAGATTTTGCTCACTTCTCACCAAGATTACACAATTTAGGGTTTTTCTTATTGATGCGCTTTTTGTTTTCCGTTAACCGTAGTTTGTCGTTTGAAAATGGGTGAGGTAGCAGAGACTGAGATGCTGAACAACCATGTCTCTCTCCAGGAGGACTTGGTTAGCTCGGAGACCTTCCTTCCTCCGGTCATGCTTAGGGTGTTGCTCGTTGAAGCTGATGACTCTACTCGCCAGATTATTTCTGCTCTTCTCCGCAAATGCGGTTACAAAGGTTTTTTTCTTCCCAAATTTGTTGTTTAAATTATTTTTTGAAATATAAAACCTTTTTTTCTTAGATGTATTCCAATACGACTAAATCATTCATTACCATTTTTATTTTATTTTTAAATTTGACTTATTATTGAATGAGGAAGTGAAAGATTCCTTATTTGAGGTCCAATCCAACTAGATTGATATGCAGTTTTGGTGTTCATGTATACTATTATTATTATTATTAGTGAACTCGTGAAGAGAAAACGTTTAAGTATAGTATGTAAAAATATAATTCAACACTGAAACCATAAAAGGATAAAACGTCCCACAAGATAACATATCGGAAGAAATGAATGGGTCTATTGGGTTACTTTGTTATGAGAATCAATTTTCAAATTGCTCCGTAGACAGCTTTTTGGCTTCAAAGCTTTATTTAAGTGCTAAATAAACTAGTCAAACCATGCAATCACTTAATATGATTTTTATTTTTATTTTTTTATTTATAAAAAATTTAATTAATGTAATAATTGTGTGCATATACTCCACCAAAGTCGGAGTAGCTTAGATTTATTGCTTGAGCATATGTGGTGTCTCATATGTGTATGCAATGTTAAAGTTATGTCCTTCAAAGCTAGTGTGGGGATTGGGGAAGGTGTATTTACCTTTAAGCTTGAGAATTGAGATGCTTATGAACTTCTTAATGGTAACTTTTGTATGCAGTTGCTGCAGTTCGTGACGGCTTAAAGGCATGGGAGACATTGAAGAACAAATCAGTGAATATAGATCTTGTATTAACGGAAGTGGATTTGCCATCAATATCCGGTTTTTCACTACTTACTTCAATCATGGAGCATGCCAGTTGCAAAAACATTCCTGTCATAAGTATGTCTTGACTTGGTACCTTGTGGCCTTATTAATCTTGATATTAGTTAGATATGGCTAATGGGCTAGGGTTTATTCTCAATTTCTCATGGTGTTTGCAGTGATGTCTTCTCACGATTCAGTTAGTACTGCGTTCAAGTGCATGCTAAACGGGGCTGTTGATTTTCTCATTAAACCTGTTCGGAGGAATGAGCTTAGGAACTTGTGGCAGCATGTGTGGAGAAGGCATACTGTATGTCAATGTTCTTTTATCTTGTAGAAATGTTATATTTCTATTGTCTTGTAGTGTGGCATTCTAATTCGACTTGTACTGACTTCAATTTTTGTTGTTTCAATTTTATATTATTTATACAGATTAGCAGGCCTTCTCAAAATATAACATCTCCACAGACTAAACTTGACGTTGCTCCAGAAAGCAATGCTCCAAGCAATAATTCTAGTGGTTCTGTGGCTTCCACGCAAAAAAATAATGAATGCAGCGAAAAAACTAGTGAGACTCAAGTAAGTTTTGCCTCTGAATGTCATCAAAATTTCACTAAAATAATGCAATATGACGACTTCTGAGGTTTCAATTAAGCTGATTCCATTACCAATGTTCTGTCTACCCTTCTAGTGTCTGGCTTGAGTAACATAAAACACAACTATGATAACTTGTACAATTCTTTTATGAAGCCACTCTCTTGCAATATGACGACTTCTGAGGTTTCAATTAAGCTGATTCCATTACCAATGTTCTGTCTACCCTTCTAGTGTTTGGCTTGAGTAACATAAAACACAACTATGATAACTTGTACAATTCTTTTATGAAGCCACTCTCTTGCAAACTTGAGGAAATTTTCCTTTCTGGATTAGGCTGGGTTGATGAAATTTTGCATAGAAACTGCATGTTTTGGCAACTCTTAAGCAGAGTACTTTTACTTGTCAATCCCCGTTTTTAGAAGCTGATGCATACTTGGAAAATATGCAGGATATGTCCCAGCTAAAGAGTTCTTTAAGTTTGAGCAATACCGACAAGGTGAAGCAGGAAAGTTCTATCAAATTTGAAAGGGAGTCTGCTGAGTATAACAATGAAACTGGAGGTATGAAGCTTTCTCTTATCTTGTACTTTGTTCAATTTTTTGGCCCCTATTATGCTACTTAGTGACAATTAACTTTTATTGCAGAGAAATCAACTACATTAGTATCTAAAGTGGCAAGGTACGACAAAATTTCAACAGGTTTAAGGCTAGGTCAATGCTATGATCATAGTGAAACAGAAAACCAAGATCAAGATGAAGTGTTAAGAACAGAGTTAAGCAAAGCCGATCCTCATATCAATAGAAAGATTCATCGATGCAATGATGAACTAGTAGAACATTGCACTGGAGCTATTGACTTGATTGCTACTATTGAGAATCTTCCAAAGAGCAGTTATGCAAATTGTAGTTTCAATGGTGGTAACACAGCCAAGTTTGATTTTGATTCACAATTGGAACTTTCTTTACAAAGAGATTTTCGTGGCAGCTCACCCCAACCTACTACTGAGGAAAGACATATATTGAATCATTCAAATGCTTCTGCGTTTTCTTGGTGAGTTCACTATTTGATTATAATTTTTTGAATTCTTAATGATACCAATTATCAAATAACTAAACATATTTGTCATACAAACTTTTCACTGTGCAGGCAAAATAATGCAGTAACGAACTTTATTAGCCAAAAAATGATATTTATCTTTGGTTTCTGTAATTTATGCATGTTTTTTGCCGTTCCTCTCCCAGTCTTGTTTATGTTGTTCAACATGTAAGAATGGATTTATAAGCCAACTAAATTATGATATCATATGAACTAAAACAGCATTATGAGCTTGAATTTATAGTTTTCGAAAGGACCGCCTGGTGGTAAAATTTGCCAAGATTCTCAAGGGACAGCAGATATATTGGCGTGTTTTATCATCAGGCATTGGCAATTTCAAGAATGTTTCAAAGAGACTCAATAACAAAATTTGAATGCTTAGTTGATAGTCTTTTTTTAGTAAATCTGTCTGTAATTGGGTTTTTTTGTGTTAAAAACCAATAGAACCTAATAAACATTACAGAATTTCTGATGATACTTGTGATAAAATTCTTGTCTGCAGGTATGGCAGCAGTAAGTTGTTGCACCCTCTATTTCCATCAAATAATTTTCATGAATCACATAAATTATCCCAAGATACAAATACTACTCAGTCTGGACAAGTCGATGCAAAATTGCCAAACAGTCTACTTGAATTCTTTCCAGCCACCGGGTCCACGTTTGATAATAAGTCTATAGGACATGGTAATGTTTTTCATTCAATGTTCTACATAGAATCACCAAAGTCAGTTTGTCAGAAAGAGAGTTCTTCATTTCCCACAAGTATTTCCTCCCAGTCCAATCCTAAAAATCAGAACTCAGAACGATCGGATGATGCCACCTATAGTACTTGTGATCAAAACGTAAATGATCAAAGCACTGTTGATTGTGCTATGCATAATTCTCCAGCTAGTGGTCAAAGTAGTGGTACTAGTTTTTACCATGATGCGGTAAATCATAACGCTAGTGGTGTATGTGAAGGCACAGGTAGCGGAAGTGATGGAAATGCCCCTTCTGTTGTAGGCAATAACAACTTTGAAAGTTCTATGAATAATGATCATTATGACGGGCTTAGAGGCACAAATTCTCATCGTACCAGCCAAAGAGAAGCAGCTCTAACAAAGTTTCGGCTAAAGCGAAAAGACAGATGTTATGAAAAAAAGGTACTGCAATTTCTAAGAAAAGCACTATACTACTCTCGAAATATTTATGATTATTGTTTAATGAAACAATAGGGTACTTTATCAGTGTTTTTAGTACGTATAGAAATTCCTAAAAACACTGTAGATATCACTATCTCATCAGGCTAAATCTGCTTACAAAAACAAATTCCTACCGCATGTTTTTGTAATCTATAAAATGCCTAGGCTGATACTTTTGAAGATCCTTTCAGATGCTCATTGCTCAAATTTATTATACAGGTGCGATATGAAAGCAGGAAAAGGCTGGCAGACAACCGTCCCCGGGTGAAAGGACAGTTTGTTCGCCAAGTACACAGTGAACATCCGGCAGCTGATGCCGGAGGTTACTGAGATTGTTTTATTTCAAGTTACCTTCATCATCGATTTACAGTCTGACTTCCAACACTAATTTGACTCGACAATGATTTACTGTAGGTCTTGTGAAATTTGTTTGATTTTAATTACATTGCTAGTGTTTTCTGTCGGCTTGTTATATTGACTGTTTCCTAGAAGTTTAGGATTGTAATTATATAATGATATTGGATTGGTTTGTAGTTTTGATTTTACTTCGTGTAAATGTTGTTTCTTCTGAGTATAAAATGTTTTTTTTATCGTTCAATTAGAAATGTTTTTTTACTGCTTCAATGAAAGGTTTTAATTTCATTTTCAAATACCGCTTCTAAACATAGACAAGTTTGTTTAACCTTGTTCTAGAATAATTTTTATTTTTTAGCATTAAATCTTTAACCTTCTGTCTCTGCAAGCATTCTTTGTTCAATATA
>NC_021162.2:76481759-76502541 GCF_000331145.2 Cicer arietinum
CTGCTGAATGTTCATGCACTACATTTTTCCCCCCTCTATTCGTCTTTCTCAATCAAAGTGTTGCCTAAATTCCATTTGGCCCGTAGAGAATTCCCTGTTCCCTTTGCACATTCTTGCACAGTAAACCTTGTATGTGAGGTGTGTATACTAGTTGTGGGACTCAGCATTTGTGGGATCTGACGAAAGCATGGTCCAAACAGAACTAAACATGTGTAAAACTGAAGTAAGAACACATAATCACTTGTGAACACATCTACCTTTCATTGCATGCAGAAAGTGTTCATTTTATAAGTCTGTAAGTTATCTATATGTCGGTAAAAAGACTCAAACTGAGCCACGTGTCCTTCTTTGGCTTTTCTTTCCATTGTCCCATCTCCTCCACTTTTGTTTTCTTTTGGTGTTTCATTTATTTTCGACCAAAGCAAAATAAAAAAGCACCACTACCTGCTCCATGCACTTAAAGAAAAAGAAAAAAAATAAAATATTCTGTGTTTTTAAAGCATAAACCGTATTAGCAGCGGACGGTGAGCTGTTTGCTTTAGTACAATACTAAAAGAGTGAAAGCTAGCTTCAAAATTTTAGTATTCGTAATTAAGTGACTGGCTGAAATGGTTAATAGATTTTTAGTTAAAGATTAACCATTTAGAAGATAAGATTTTGAGTTCAAATCTTAATTACAATAAATTTTTTATTAGACTGTTTATCTTTTGAATAAAATTCTGGACTGTCAAAGTTAGTGTAAAAAGAAGGTGGAATAAGAGGGGGAAACAGAGAAAGTAAGTTCTGATATATAAAAATGAAAGAAAGCAAAACCCATTGCCTACAAAGGAGTGATCACTCATAATAACATAACAAAATAAAAATGAGAAACTTGGGGGGTCCTTTATAACTTTTATATGGTCCATTGAGGTCTTATTCATTTTATTTTTTGTGTCACTATCAAACTAAAAACATATTCCCACTCTCTTTAACTAGAGATCAACATCTCCTCATCCATGGAAGAAAACCAAAGCTCTCAAAATCAAAAACAAATTCACCATCTCCCACCTGATAAACTACAAATGAACAAAGCCAGTGCTTCATCTTCTTCTCCCTACGGCACAAGTTCTTCAAAACGTGCATTCTGCACATTCATCACCATCTTTCTCTTACTAGTTGGCATCACTCTATTAGTCCTCTGGCTTGTCTACCGTCCACACAAACCCCACTTCACGGTTGTCGGCGCCGCCATCTACGGCTTCAACACAACCTCCCCACCGCTCCTTTCAGCCACGTTGCAGTTCAACGTGCTCATAAAAAACCCAAACAAACGTGTCTCTGTTTACTATGACAGATTCTCTGCTTTCGTGTCTTACAAAAACCAAGCCATAACACCGCAGGTTATGCTGCCACCGTTGTTTCTTGAGAAGCATAGTCAGGTATCGTTGTCACCGGTGATCGGAGGTACGGCGGTTCCGGTGTCGGTGGAAGTTTCGAATGGGTTGATGGTGGATGAGGCTTATGGGGTGGTGGGTATGAAACTGGTTTTTCTTGGAAGGTTGAGATGGAAAGCTGGTGCTATAAAAACAGCACATTATGGTTTCTATGGTAAGTGCGATGTATTGATTGGTTTGAAGAAAGGTTTTGTTGGTCAGGTTCCTCTGCTTGGTACTCCACCCTGCGACTTCGACATTTGAACAATCTTAAGCTACTACCTGCTTTCTTTTCTGTTTACGGATTCAATATTTCAAGTGTAATAATAAATGTTACTTACTAATTACTCCACTCGTCTTTCTTTTATACAACAAATTACTATATGTGTCATACTTTCATTTTTTTATTTTATTATGGGGTTAGGATGTTTATGAATTCAGTGCATGTGTTAGAGAAGGTAGAGTTTGGAAGAATTTCTAATTATGTTACGGCGTGGAATTTTTTCTTTTAATTGTTTTGAGCTGATTTCTTGTTGACTTTGATTACCATTTGTGTGAATTGGTACTACATTGAAATTCTTGAAGCTGCTTAAACGTGGTTTGGTCATACTAATTAAGAAGCAATAAGTGACAAGCGGTGCTTCGAAAATTGGAACGGGTCCACAAATTATGAGAGTCTCAAATTCAATAAAGGGTGGGCATCGCATCTGCAATATATTGGAGTTTGATTCTGAGAATGTAGGTAGTGCTCAAGGTATCGTGTTCTTTCTGCCTTTGTTATGTTACTGGATGATTTTGAGTCATTCATTGGTATGAAGAACCCGAGTGACGAATAGTAAAGTAAAGTTAATAAGGGAATGGAATCACTTTAGATGTAACAAATCAAACTTATTTCATTTCAGGGATGACACATCAAACATGCAAATAAATGGAGTCAAAGTTACGCTCTAGAATAGATGTTTAGCTTTTTTAATTATAAACCTACAACATTAGTTTGAGAAAACATCATTTAGTTATGCAGCTTCTAAGTTTAGATGGGCTTAAAAATGTTGTTGGATCTTAATGGGTCCATTTCATCTTGATTACTTTATATTTAGAAAAGAGATAGTATACATTGAACAAAACAAAAAAAGAAAGAAAAGAAACAGTATAGAGCTAGCTGGTCAAATTTTAGATAAAGTTGAAGGATGTGTCCGAAAGAATATATGAAGATAGAGGTTGACCATGGAATCAGCTGACTAATTAAAACATGTGCACTCACTCCCTTAAAATAAGGACATAGGAGGATATGGTTAGATATCTTAGTTGATTTTGGTCCATTACTTAGTTATTTGAGCAAATTTTTGAATTTTATGAGTTGAGTCAAAAACTTGTATGAATGACTTTTTTTTTTTTTTTTTTTTAAATTAAAAATAGAATTATAGACAATGTGGTCAGTTTATGGAGAAATGCTTAGAAAAACAATCAACCCAGCTGAATGAATGATTGCTGAAAATAAAGTTTTGAAAATGTACAAAATCATGGAAAAAAACTTGAGTTAGCGATCATATTGGGCTTCTAATGAATTAATGTAGGCATGAAAGCGTGATTTCAATAATGTTTTTTGCATTTATGATTAAACATTGAGGAATGGATTAACAATTACTATTAATTTACTACCAAGAGCACTAAAAAACCATGGATAGAGATACCATGAATAGAGGCCATATTTTCGATAATGTTTTTTGCATTTTGAATTTGTGTTGTGTGAAAGTTAAAATCAAGCTACCAACTGTCTTAATTATATTAAACTACCATAATAACATATATTTTGTTACCTCAAACAATTTCATTTCCCCAAAGAGATATAACACGAACAATAAAAATGTTAGTCCATTATTAATCCAACAAATATGGCCGAGTAATCTACAATTATTATTATACTAAAATGATAATATTGCTAGCGTGACTCGTGCAAATCACGGGTCATTTGTCAGTTGTTTTTTATAGTGGAACAATGGCTCATTCACATTCATAATGTAAAAATATTTAAATTGTCTTCCAATCATATTTGATAATTAAGCGTCACAGCAAAAATCATAACTAAAATGATTTAGTGGCTAATTAAAATATTTTGGTTTTAACCATAAAGTATAGTTCAACTGAGAAATATTATTAAGTTGGATACAAGTCGCAGATAAACCAAAGACCTCGCAATTGTGTGCGAATTCATTTACAAAAACAAATAAAAATTGGTTATAAATGTGCTTATTAAGCCCTTTCATTAAATATCTCTTCTCGTAACTTTTATGTTTTGAAATAATTAAATTGTTTCTAAGATTGAACTGCAATTAATGTATCAGTTGTTGCTCCTATAGTAGAAAGCAGTGACAACAAAGTGGATATAAGAAAAGACAGTGTTGCATTGCATGAGTTGCATCCCCCTGCAGAATTTGGAAGGTAAATTTGAAATATAATTTGAAAAAGGTGAACCAGGAAGTTCCTATCCAATGAAACACCATAAAAGGCCTATCTTGTAGCCAAGTCAGCAAGAGTCTATCCGGATGAAAAAAAGAAATGAGTGGC
This sequence comes from Cicer arietinum, assembly GCF_000331145.2. NCBI lineage: Eukaryota > Viridiplantae > Streptophyta > Magnoliopsida > Fabales > Fabaceae > Cicer > Cicer arietinum. The sequence continues at coordinate 76,485,737 of NC_021162.2, forward strand.
TCAGCACTTGAAACATTAACAAGCCAAGAAAATATCTAATCTATATTCTCTCCTCTCCTCACACTAATAATCAGTAATTAGCAATGTCTTCCTCAACCTCATCTTCCACTTTCTCTATATCCTCTTCATCCACACTTATTGATGGCAAGCATCCCTGCAGACAATCACCAGCTTTATCTCCACAATGTGTTAGCCTTCCAACTCTTCCACCTCCACCTGTTCACTCTCACACTCGTCCATGGAAGACCACTGCTTTCTGTAAGTCATATTTTGTTGTTATATATTTATATCCAGGAGAGAACACATATAATTGAATTTGTGAGTTCAGGTCGCAAGATTGGTCGGAATGTTATGTCAATGGCTTCAAGTGCGACAACAGAGGCAGAGGCAGAGACAGGCATAACAGCAGTTGAAGAGGTTGCCACAAGTGACCTCAGTGATTCTGCACCAGAATTAATAAAGACAATTCAACAAGCTGTAAGAAACATTAAATTAGAAGTTATAGTGTATATGTGATGTGTTGCTAATGTTGATGTATACATAGTGGGACAAAGTTGAAGACAAATATGCAGTGAGTGCAGTAGCTGTAGCTGGTGGTGTTGCATTATGGGGGTCAGCAGGGTTGATCTCAGTATGTTATTAAATTATGTATATCAAATTTGCATATCATAGTGACTCACTTTCTAATACTAATATAGAATTGTTTGTACATAACAACAGGCAATTGATAGGCTTCCTTTAGTTCCAGGGGTTCTTGAAGTAGTAGGCATTGGCTACACTGGGGTAGGGTAACTCCATTTCAATTCATCTTTACTTTTTTTAACTATCACTATTAACATATTTATATATATCTTCTTTGCAGTGGTTTGCATACAAGAACCTACTTTTCAAGCCAGAGAGGTACAATTTCTCTTCAATAATATACTATCTATAATTATTTTCTTTAATAGAATTCATTCATTCCACAATTTTATTGCAGGGAAGCTTTGATACGAAAAATAAAAGAAACGTATAAAGAGATTACTGGGAGCAGCTAAAAGAGTGGGGAAATTGGAGGTATCTCTATCTTGCAGTTGCACCATTCAATTGAAGATGTAATCGTGCTTCATTTGCCTCACTATAAAATCTTCACTTTCTGACCATATAATGTAATCTAGCCACAAAATAAATGTAACTACTTTATTATTACTATATATTTTAATTTAATAATCCATTTCAATTAAATGCCATTTCTACAGCTATCATCTCCTGTGCCTATAAATGGGCTTTGGCCCATTATGTAACATTTTCATTACTCCCAATTGCAGTATCATTTTTCGCGTTTAATTTTTTTATCGAAAAACTTGTTATAATGTTAAAAAAAAAAACTTATAAAAAATCATTTAGAAGTATAAAATATGACCAATAATTAAATATATTTTAATTCATAAGGAAAAATTAGTTGCAAAATAATTTTATAGTAATTAAAAATTGTATTTTTTTTATCGATACCAAATTTAAAAGTCGAGATTTTATAAAAACTAAAAATATTTTTGTTTGTATAATTGACCAAACTAAAAACATATTTAACATTTCTTAAAATATAAATCTAAACCGCATCAACAGGTACGTAATATTTTACGCGCTAATAAAAAGATGGGCCAAATTACATTTTTGGTCCTTTAACATAAGTCCAGGTAACGTTTTGGTCCTTTAACTTTTTTTTTTCCCATTTCAGTATTTTATCTTTCAAAATAATTTCAATTATACCCTTTAAGTGAGATTCCGTTAGGGCAACGTTAACAAACTCCCTCATCCGTTTCCTTTCCAGTCAACGTTCACAAATCTCTTGTTTGGTATACTCATCTCCACTGATTTCCGAGTTAACCAAATTCTTCGAACTTGTATTCCTACTACCACGATTTTTATCGTGCCTCACCTTCGGCTCACTAGCTGCTGTGGAAGACTTACTACTCCGATCCTCACTATTCTCAGAATCAGTCCCAACAGCAAAACCAGATCCAACTGCATATCTAGAATCTGAACTAGAACCACGGATATCATATCCATCAGAAAACACTACATTCCCAAACGCATTCGAAGATCCATCGTTTTTTTCCTTAACACCGCGCAGATTTTCACTCAAATTAGCATTGCCAGAGCCAGACAACCCTCTCTTCAACACTTTACTCGAATCATCAGCACTCGAATTGTGATCCCTAACAACATCCCTCTTAATTCTCTTCCATTTCTTCAACCCAACCCCTTTTTTTGGTGTTTCTTTGGAATTAACACCTTCCCCACTACCCACTTCAACAACAACTCCATTGTGATCCGGTTTGGACGCAAAATTCTCATCAAATTGAAACCCTAATTTCTCATCAGAAACTGAATCTCGTTCACCCTTGGTTCCATTTTCATTTCCATCGTTATTCAATTCATTCTCTTCCACAGATTCAGTTCCCAAATCCATATTCCAATTTCAGTGGAGATGAGGGAAATCAGTGGAGATGAGTATACCAAACAAGAGATTTGTGAACGTTGACTGGAAAGAAAACGGATGAGGGAGTTTGTTAACGTTGCCCTAACGGAATCTCACTTAAAGGGTATAATTGAAATTATTTCGAAAGATAAAATACTGAAATGGGAAAAAAAAAAAAGTTAAAGGACCAAAACGTTACCTGGACTTAAGTTAAATGACCAAAAATGTAATTTGGCCTAAAAAGATGTATAGTTTAAATAGTAACGGAAAAAACATTTAATATATTGGATCACATGTTTATAACCTATGATATTTTTCACATTTATTGTATGAATTTCATCACTAAATTCTTTTTAAACAATTATATATTATTTTTGGAGTTTATGAAATAGTAAAATATATTAAGTTATATTAAACTAATAAGTATTATTGAAAAAATTTAATTATCATATTTTTTAAATTAATGGTGTATATAAATTAAATCTAAAAACAAATATTAATAATAAAGTAAATATTTATGTATGCATTTTGATTTAGTTTTGTTCGATTTCAAAAAAAAAAAACTGAAATTCAATCTTATTCGATTAGTTCAAACTTCGCTTCCAGTTTTTTTTATACACTTTTATTTTTTGTTTGGATTACACACAAACAACCGCGATGCAATTTCTTTTCTATTATAAAATATACAAGCAAATGCTAATAGTAAAAAGTCTATATACTATAATAAAATAAATATGATATTTTGGCAAGTTTGACATGTGTCACTTAAATAGAATGTCTAGATAAAAATAAAGTTTCTATTAATAGAAATAATTTAAAAATAAATAAAAAATAAAACACATTGTGCAGATTTTTTTAAAAGAAAAAAAAATAAACCTTTCATTACATCGTGATTCGACGGTTTTTTGAGGCGTCTGTTTAGAATTGATTGACCAATTAAAAAATAAGAAGAATACAACACGATTTGACAGTTTTTTTTTTAAAGGAACGGTTTTTCAAACATTATTTTATCAACGACCGCTACAAACTTTTACTCAAGATTACATAAATTTAATTAAAATTTTTATTTTATTTTACGAATTGTTTTTGTGCATTCTTACTTTTTCTTCTTCTTTCGCAGTCATCTGTTAATCATATTATTCTATATATACACAATGCCCTATATATTCACTAATTTCAAACACTCTTTTTTAGCACTTCAAGTACTCAACGAAGATTACATAAATTTAATTAAAAATTTCTTTATTTTATGAATTATTGTTGTGTGTTATCTTTGGTCTGAATTGAATATCGCCTATACTCCAACATTTATCTGTAAGGTTTATCTTAACAACTCCGATCTTAAATTCTATACTGAATAGTTATGGATATCGCCTATACTCCAAGATTTATCTGCAAGGTTTATCTTAATAACTCCGATCCTAAATTCTATAGTGCCACCAAGTTAGATTGAATCAACGGCAAACTCAAAATTTTAACCCATGAATGCAAACAACTCGGCTAGAAAGATTGAAGAAAAAAATATTGATGAAAAACCAGTCATCCAAACAAAAAAATAATTTATTTAGGAAAATATAAAATTTATTTAGGAATTAAAAAAAAATACAATAAAAAAATATTGATGAAAGACAAGTCATTCAAATAAAAAATAATTTATTTAGACAAATATAAAAATTATTTAGGAATTAAAAAAAAAATACAATCTATTACACCACAATTTGCCAGTTTTTTTTTTTTATTTTTAAATAATGATTTTTCAAACACTACCTTATCAAATTCATGTCATCACAATTTATCAGTTTTTATAATGGTTACATTTTAATTTTAGTAATGTACTATACATAATTTTTTTATGTGTATTGTAATTGTTTTTTGTAATAGAAATATTATTTTTCTTTAGTATTTAACAAGTAATACTAGAATGAAAGATATTTTGCCGATCCAAGCAAAATTTATATGAATATGTATTTCATAAAAGTTATATAATATGTTGAGTAATAAAAACAAAAATTCATTATTAAGTTACTTACTCACCTTTAAATTTATTAATTTATTTAATTTACTTAATATGTTCATATCTATTATTTTAAAAAAAATTATTTGATCGAATCTAATTATTTAATAATCATTATTTTTATTTGTTTAAAATTACAAGTATTGTTTTAAAGTAAGTATTTTGGAAGAAAAAAAATTATTTGGAGAATTAAAAAATAAGGCATATTGAGATCAAAGATTTAGGAAATGATTGAAGATTAAAACGAAAGATCGTCGTTCCAGTGATGCTTTTGAGTAACATTGATATTTTAAAAAAATATTGAAGATTCTTATTGTTTATTTTTATTTTATGGAGTTGAACTGATGATAAAATTAAAATAATATATTTAATGTCCAACAAAATTTATGAAAAGTGATATATATAAATTAATATAACATTTTATTTATCAAAATGTAATTGTTTACACGAATTACACACTAGTATTAATAATAGCGAGCAATTTTAGGATTATTTTTTTTATATCCTGTTTTAAATAAAAAAGTCTGATATACCCCATTTTTTAAAAAATATAATAAGTATATGTATCTCCAAATTCGACATGTTGAATTGGTAAAAAAAAATTATTTTAAGTTGTCACGTCTTCTTGAGGTTAAACAAAATAAATAATATAAAGGATATAGATAAAAAAAATCCGACAATGTTATCCTATTCCCACTTATTTTGTAGGGATTGATTTGCATACATACAAAGGCGATGAGAGGGAGGTAGGGTGGTTGGAGTGTGTGGACAGAAATGGTGATGGTTATGGTGGTGGGGCAGGGAAAGGGAAATGGAAAATGAATGTAATTACTTTATTATTACTATATATTTTAATTTAATAATCCATTTCAATTAAATGCCATTTCTACAGCTATCATCTCCTGTGCCTATAAATGGGCTTTGGCCCATTATGTAACCTTTTCATTACTTCCAATTGCAGTATCATTTTTCGCGTTTAATTTTTTTATTGAAAAATTTGTTATAATGTTAAAAAAAAAACTTATAAAAAATCATTTAGAAGTATAAAATATGACCAACAATTAAATATATTTTAATTCATAAGGAAAAATTAGTTGCAAGATAATTTTGTAGTAATTAGAAATTGTATTTTTTTTTTTGCCGATACCAAATTTAAAAGTCGAGATTTTATAAAAATTAAAAACATTTTTTTTTTGTATAGTTGACCAAACTAAAATCATATTTAACATTTTTTAAAATATAAATCTAAACCGCATTAACATATACGTAATATTTTACACGCTAATAAGAAGATGTATAGTTTAAATAGTAACGACAAAAACATTTAATATATTAGATCACATGTTTAAACCTATGTTACTTCACATTTATTGTATGAATTTCATTACTAAATCCTTTTTAAATAATTATATATTATTTTTGGAGTTTATGAAATAGTAAAATATATTAAATTATATTAAGCTAATAAGTATTATTGAAAAAATTTAATTGTCATATATTTTTTTATATTAATAATGTATATAAATTAAATCTAAAAATAAATATTAATAATAAAGTAAATATTATCTCCTCACTTGCAATGTAACTTTTCATTTCATTCTTTCCCACAATGTTAGTTTCAAATTTTTTCTTTCATAAACCTAGTTAATGAATTAAAACAAGATATAAATCTGGTTAATGACGTAAAACAATATGGTTAATTTCTTTCACAACTTGGTTAATAAATTTGAATCGAAAAATTTGTTATTCTAATCAAACAATATAATCTGGTTAATGGCTTTAAGAAACATGGTTAATAATAACTTGGGTAATAAGTTTGAACTGAAAACTTGAGCATTTTAATCAAACAAAATATAAATTTGATTAATGACTTAAAACAATATGGTTAATTCCTTGCAAATTTTGGTTAATGGATTTGAACATAAAGTTTAGTAATTCTAATCAAACAATATAAATCTGGATAACGACTTCAAAAAAAAGAGAAAAAAGAGAGATAAAAAGTAGGAAAGTAAAAAAATAATAATAATAAATTAAATGAAGAGAGAGATTGTGTAGAAAATAAAAAGGGAGAAATTAAATGAAGAAAGAGATTGTATGTAGAGTCACTTGTATTTGTGTTTAAAAATGTGTTCAAATATCATTCCTCTATATTTAAACATTTACACACAAACAACCGCGATACAATTTCTTTTCTATTATAAAATATACAAGCAAATGCTAATAGTAGAAAATATTAATAATAGCGAGCAATGTTAGGATTATTTTCTTCCATATCTTTTTTTAAACAAAAAAGTCTGATATATTCCATTTTTTAAATAATATAATAAGTATATGTATCTCCAAATTCGACATGTTGAATTGGTAAAAAAATTATTTTAAGTAGTCACATCTTCTTGAGGTTAAAAAAATAAATAATATAAAGGATATAGATAAAAAAATCCGACAATGTTATCCTATTCCCACTTATTTTGTATGGATTGATTTGCATACATACAAAGGCGAAGAGAGGAAGGTAGGGTGGTTGGAGTGGGTGGACAGAAATGGTGATGGTTATGGTGGTGGGGCAGGGAAAGGGAAATGGAAAGGGAAAGTAAAGGGAAAAGGTTGAGTAAGTGGGGTGGGACAGTGGGTTGTTCTTAAGACATATGTCTCTAACTAATTAACACACTTGAATGGAAGTTTCATTTCCAAACTAAATGAAGGATTACCATGCTGCAAGTGTGTACCACTATATTTTTTACTCTCTTTCATCTTTTTATTTTTATTTTTCTCCCTATTTTTAGATGCAATATTATGCAACATGTGATCTAATTACCTAAATGAATGGTGCACATCATAATTTACTAATTTACTTTATATTTCACATCTTTATTTTTAGAACAATATTATTAAATGTGGATTGATTAATTAACTTTTATCTACATTTGAGTGCAAGAAATACAAGCAATTTTTTACTTAAGGGAGTAGCACTCGTTAATTAGATTCTTCACCCCCTTAAGTTATTTATTTTAGTTGTGATTGTACATTGATTCAACAAATGTTGTCTTTGTCAAAAGTGTTGCATGAAAAAACAAATGTTGTCTTTGTCAAAAGTGTTGTATGAAAAAACAAATGTTGTCTTTGTCAAAAGTGTAAATGTAAAAGCATTTTTGAAAGGAAAAAGTAGATATAAGAGGGTGGGAATTAGGGGTGAGAATAGGTCACGCCAGGCCAGGCTTTGAAAGGTCTGAGCCTGGCCTATGATTTATTTTTTAGGCTTAAGCCTGGCCTACGGCCCATCATAGGCTTTTTTTTCGGTCTGACCTAGCCTTTTTAAAAGTCTGTCATGGCCTGAAAGCCTATTTAAAAGCCTATTTAAAATAATTTTTAAAACATATGAAACAAAGATATAAAAAATAATTTTTTGTGTCAAATAATAGTTTTTTTTTCTTCTCTGAAACAAACACACTCATTATTACCTTTTAAACAAATATGGAAGACTATTGAGTGATTGGCTAATTGAACAACTACCAAATATGAAATGACTATCAAATATGGAATGTTACCGAATATGAAACAACTACTGAATATAGAATGCTTACTGAGTAATTGCTTAATTGGTAGAATTTAAAATAGGAAATAATATTATTAATATAATAATAATAATAAATAATATTAATAAATAATAAAATATATATAGGCCGACTTGTCAGGCCTAATAGGTTTTTTTATAAGCCTGAACCTGACCTATTTAAATAAATAAGTTTTAAAAATGGCATAAGCCTAGCCTTTTTATTAAATAGACCAAGCCAGGCCATAAGTAGGCCAAGCCATAGGCCCCTGACGGCCGGCCTAGCCTATTCTCATCCCTAGTGGGAATGTGAAAACGGGGTGGAGGGGAAACATTAATAATTCATAGGCTAAATTACATTCGTGGTCCCTTAACTTAATTTCAGGTAACGTTTTAGTCCCTTATCTTTTTTTTTTCTCCCGATTTAGTGCTTTATTCCTAATAATATCAAATAAAGTATGAAAATATGAGTTTATTTGAAGATTTGCGTTACGAATTTGGTGAAATTTGTATTATATTGAATAATATAATTAATTTTATGAGTTTTGATTGAATTTTTTTTTTTAATTTTTGTTTAAAAAAGGATAACGTTGTTGAAATTTTAAAACATAAAATATCAAATTGTCATTTAAAATTAAAATAAAGGACTAAGTCGGAAAAAAAAAGATAAAAAACTAAAACGTTACCTGAAATTAAGTTAAGGAACCACAAGTGTAATTTAGCTTAATTCATAATATGAGCCAATGACCAAGATAGTACACGGCAGAATAATTCTAGATAGTAGATCCTATAGTTAATATTGACCATTAATATGCTAGAATATGACATTATTCTTGCCAATTTATATCGTCACCCATGTAAGATTAGTTGTCTCCATGAAATTATCTTTTGAGATTAATTGCTCTCCATAGTCAATATTAAAAGTTTTAGCACTATTTAGTGATAGGTTGATAACGTAAATATTTTTTTATATTGACTTATATATAAATATAAATCAAATTCTTAATTTTATTATCATCTTTTTTTTCTTCATGTTTGTTCGATTTATTAAATTTTGAAAAATTGTATTTCGAGTTTCCATCCCTTTTCTCTTCTTCTCTTTGTGTGGGTGAATGAAGGGGAGCAGAGAAAGGATCTCTACTTGAAATCCTCATGTTTATCTTATAGTTTGTTTAATTCAATGAAAGAGAGGATAATGAAGGAATTTTAATAGAGGTGATGAGAGATTTTTCGTTCATGAGAATAATAAAAAAATAGTTTTTAAAATTTATTTCATGATTCCTCAACATAACGGTCACGTGACATTTTTTAAACGAAACTAACGAAAAATAGCATATAGGTTAACGTAATAAATTGAGTGCCACTTAAAGAACCTATTTAGAAAGGAAAAAAAACCCATAAATAACATATCTAAAAATAAATCAAATATAAATAATTAAAAGTGCAATTTAATCGATTTTTAATAGTATTTTAGTTATATGAAACTTATCCACTCTAAATCTTTCTAAAATGAAGGGAGAATAAAATGAGCTCTAGGAGGGATTTTGACTCCCTCCCTTCCCCCATCCCCTCCTCTTTCCTTCTCTCATCTCTTGTGTTCTTTATTTATATCCAATCAAACACACTCTTAAACGAATAACTAAAATTTAAAATAAATCATTTTGTCAAATAGAATGAGATTATTAGTAAGCCGTTTCTTTATTAAAAAAAAAAAAACTAATCAATTCAAAGAAGTAAAAGCCAATACACAAATAGAAGCAAATTAATACATGAGCCAAAAGTATCATTCTTCATATGACTAGCGGCTGAACTATAATTTTTAGTGCACAAAATATAAACCTTAATTTGATGAAGCACACAACACAAAGCTGAAGGGCCAAGACGTGGCTAGCTAGCTATTTATAAAACTCCATAACCCATAGTCCAGAGACACAACATACAAATTTGATGCCACTAAATCCAGACCCTTTTGCCAATTCCATGAATTCTTGCTCAGTTCTTTCTTTTCCTCCTGGATTTTGAGTCATCATTAAAAGATCAGACATGAAAGCAGATTTTGCACTCGTTGTTGTTTCAGCCGTAATAGGAAGGATTGAATCCACCACAATAACCTTTCCATCCTCAGGAATAGCTTTGTAGCAATTTTTCAACACTTTCAAGCAATGTTCATCACTCCAATCATGAAGTATCCACTGAAAAATTCAGTCTTACTTTATTATTACGGTTTAATAAAGTGTGCAAGATAATTAAACTTTATTAACTACTATTAGCTATTACACCAAGAGTGATGTTACACAAAAGTGAATTTATAAAATAGGTAGAAAATCAAGATGATTCGTAAGAAAGAAAAAAAATGGACGGTTATATATATATTTTTTGTATTAAAAAGAAATTTAAATAAGTGAGTTCTGGAACTGTTCAGAGTTAATATATGTCTCAAAATAAGCGTTAACAGAAGTACTTAAAATGAATAATTATTAATTTTAATTGTATATTTTATAATTACAAAAAAATATATAAAGTAAAAAAATAAAAAATAAAATTTCTCCTAAAAATTAATTTAACGGCATATTTTTTTAAATGATTTTTTTTAATAATTATATTACATTTAATGTGGTTTAGTCAACACTTCAAAAGTTACGGCATAAAATACACATTTAATGACATGTTTGTTTTTTTAATTAATTACATGCTTTAAATTTTAAGAGAAAAAATTATTAGTTCTAAGATATTTCCTTCCATCACAATTATTTTTACTTTTCAAAAGTTCGGAAAAATAAAATTTGAAGGAGCTAATTTAGAAGTGCATATTGAGAAAATTGAGATGGATAAATAAATTCTATAACCACCTTCATAAAAATGGCATCCCCTGAAGGAACACTCTCAAACATATCTCCTCCCACGTGGTCCACACCTGCATGAATATTTAATAATTTTTAATTTAATCATATATATATATAAAAGTTTTATGATACTCTTAAAAACTAATACTCTTACTTTGTTAACAAATTATAAATGTGTTCCTTTTTCTAACATCAACAATTATATATTATATATTAAGTTTCCTATATTATCAGTACCCATACATTTATCTTTTTAATTTGATCTCTTAAATTTAATATCTTAAATTTAATATAATTTTTAATTCTTCTATTCTAATTAAAATTAAAATTATTTTTAATTTATAAGTTTATATTTCATTCAATTTCTTTCATGAAATTACTCCACCCCTAAAGCAAATTGTTCGCTTATGTAGTTCTTCTGTCGAAGATGGAAGAACTCTCCAATGTTCTTCAATCATTGCAAAAAATCTCTTCACTGTCTCACTCTCAATTTGTTTGTATTTGTGTCAACGTCATCTTATAGTGTCGTCGGTCGCACATTGTCATCATCGTACCGTTGTTTATGTCTTTGACTTTTAATAAATTAATAATGTAAATAGACGATACATAACATATGAGATAAAGGTGAAAAACTACAGAGAGAGAGAGAGAGAGACGATGAAAAACGACATAAAGATAATACGATGAATAAATAATACACGAGATAAGAAATTTAGTTTTTTTTTTTATTATATAGTTTAATAAATAAATATGTTAATTATTTTAAAATAAAATCAAAATGTGAAATTTTATAATTTAATAGTGTTAAATTTAAAATAGGATGAAATTTATTGTTAACATATCAATAGATTATTTAGTTATTTAATTTGATAATATAAAAATGTAATTGAGTGAATTTAATGCACACCTGGGTAGAGAGGTGCGTGTTCTACAACATGAGGCAAGTCAAAGTTAATTCCTTGAATATGAGAATATTTTGATGTGATCAATTTGAGGTTAATTCCAAGACCACCACCAACGTCAACCAGCTTAGTGACGTGGTCGAAACCTTTGTAGCAATTAAGAATCCCTTTCATATTTATAGTTGTTGAGTTAACCATAGCTTTGTTGAAAACCTCATTGAACCTTGGATCCACACGTGGGTACTCAAAAGCATTCATTCCATATACTCTATTGAACGGTATGCCACCTTCCATTATCGCTCCTTTCAGTTCCGACCTGATTGATAACGCCAATTACTATTCATGCTCTGTTTTATTCACAAACACAACAACAACAAAAACAGAACATAGAAAAAAATGTTTTGTTAAAACTAACCAGCTTTGGTAGAAGACATTGTCGAGAAGTAATGCCATGGTGGGTCCCAGAGAGACGCCATCAGCATCGGAGACAAAATATTTGGATCGATGGGAGAGGCTGTAGAGTCTTTGAGGGTTTTGTGGATGTTGAGGAACAGAGCAGTTTAGAATAGAGTGACTTGCCAACAACCTAAGAAGACGATCCAACATTGTTGGTGCTTGTGGGTTGTTGGTTCCAATTTGAAGGGAAATGTCTTGTGTAGATAGCTCGGCACCTTCACCAGCTTTGCTTAGAATATCAAATATGCCAAGATCAATTGCTGAACGCAAAGCTAATGGTACAACAATTGAACCTGCTATTTGCATGCTAAATTCGAACGCATCTTCTTCTTTTTCTCCTTCTTTAAGGTGCTTGTCTTTTCCGTTGGTATGTTGTTTATCAGATTCTGTTGAAGGAGCCATGCATGTGAATTTTGATTGGAAATGGCTAAATGTTTTGTTTTGCTTTGCTTTGATTTGAGTTTATGTTCTCAATTTACCTAATTATATAGACAAGTTGGGATACCCTGCAACGGGTAAGGTTTTTTCTCTTGTTTTTTGTGTGGTAGTTTTGCTTGAATGTAGGACCCTACAGTTAAATTCAACTCCAGGCAAATCTGATCCTTCGTAGAGCCCTACACATGTGTCTCTTCTAAGCTGTTGTTTCGAAAATTATATTTTACTCTTTAAAGGTGTAACAATAACTGAATTCTTAAATTTGTGAATTAATTATTTAATCTTTAAATTAAAAAACATCAATCAAATTATTTCATTTTGTTTTTCAGAGTTAACATAACAATTTTAAAGGTGATATAATTGTCTTGATTTACCAAGAGACTATTCAAGTGTTCACATATATGCTCATATTTTATTAATTTTGATAGATTTTTATTGAAAATAATTTTTACTTTAAAGAACTAATTTAATGTTTGTAAAAGAATATAATCTTTAGATACCCAAACATTTTAATAAAAAGAAATAAAGAGTGACATATCATATATAATGGTTAATGATATGGTGGGAAAAAAACTATAAAAAAAATGAAATGTTAAATAAATATTAAAAAACTAAAGCTGTCCAACAATATTGACTTTTGAGGCTTGATTTTTAAAATATTCTATCGTTTGTTAAAAAAATAAAAACAAGTGGCAGTTACGGGCACCTTAATTTTTTTTTACACATCTCACTTTATTTGACTTTTGACGCTTCATTTATAAAATTATTATATCCTTTTGTTAATAAAATAAAAACATGTGGCGGCACCTTAGTTTTTTTTTATTTTTTATATATCTGACCTTTATTTATCTCTTGCTTTTTTAATATAAAAGTATTTAGTGGACATCTCTTTTTGGTGTGTATATCTTGAATTTTTGAGAGAGTCAAAGATAAAAAAGAATAATTAAATAATATGATATATTGATATTATGATTGGAAAAAAAAATAATGTTTAAATGAATATTAGAGTGTATGAGTATATTATAATTTTAGAATGATATATGTCATCTATCACCTACTTTTATTTTTTTAGTGGATACCGTCTATCATTTTTTAAAGAAAAATATTTGGTAAACACTTCTTATATACATAGAAAGAAAAATAAATAAAGAATAATATAATATATGTAATTTATTTGTGATATAATATGAAGAGAGAAAAAAAATATTAGTGACAAAGTTAGCCTAATTTCTACAAAATAGCCATTTATATAAAAATAAAAATAAATTATATATTAAATTTAATTATTTTTTAATATAATTAATATTAATAATTAATTGTTAATTTTGTTAGAGGAGAGAGTTGAATCCATGACTCTCTTGTCGCTTCAACTCTCCTAACTTATCTTATGACTCTTGATTAAATTTAACCATTCAACGAAAAAATTCATCATAGTTTTTACTTATGTAAAATATAAATTAAAACGACAACAAAGAAGTAAAAATTGACAATAATTATTTAAAAAAATAATACTCATGATGCTTTAGAAATCAAATTTATTCATTATTGAATCTATTTAGAACTAATAATGTATTTTTCAATGTAAATTATTAAATCATTTGTAGAAAATATTTATCATAAATTTTATTTGACTTATATCTTGACATTTTTTATTATTAAAAATATGCCTTTGAAATTAAAGTACCCCACCATCCCAGATATTATCATATATAGTAGTATTAATAGAACCTTCAATTTTTAATCTAGTGCGTGCGTTAATTATAATTTATCAGCTATAAGTAATAGTTACTATTCTAACAATAATAATTAGTTTTTACTCGATACATCTTTTATATATTTGCACACAATCGAGCAATTCACGAATTTAACAAATGAGCAATTCATGAATTTAACAAGTTGAATTATATATGGTTTAAATTTAGTTTATTTTGTTCACGAGCTAATAAATTAACTACTAACTCAAATTTCAAACTATGTTTGAATTGATTTTATTCATTTTCGGGTGAGTTCAGTTTATCAAAATTAATAAATTTAATAATCTATTTTTGAATTTAGATATTCTGTATTGTTTCTTTTGTTAGATTATTTTTTTTTTAATTTTAATATACACCCTTAAAATATACAATTTGCCCTCCATTTTGAAAAAAATTGAAAGAAAATGACAATAAAAAATATACTTTTTCATTTTTGAAGATTAGGCGATTGGTGACAACTTTGTGTATGGAATGTAGAAAAATATTTTTTTAACACAAGCATAAATAAATATTGTTTAAATAGATATATATAAAAATAAATATTATTTAATAATTTAAAAAATGCATATTATTTTATTTATTTATGTGGATATATTTAAATACTATTTATTTATATATGTGTTCAAAGAAGACACAGCCTGAATCTAAGGAATGTCGAAGAATGGTGCGTACTTTGACTCGCTTCTGCTTTCATAGAAATTGTTACAACAGTAGAAAGCCAAAATTCCATTTGTATTCTTACACTCATCAATCAAACCTATAATTATTATTCTACTCAGACTTATACATTCTCTATTTAGTAATAATGGTGGTCGGTGGTTTTTCTTTTCTTTTGCTTTTAAATAAAATAGTAAAAAATTCATATTTAATCGTAAAATTTTGATTTAAATTCAAAATATAATATTATTTTAATAATATTAAAATTTATTAGTTAAACTAGATTATATGGATTGTTTTTCTCAATTTATTTTATAAAAAAAATTAACATGTAATCTAAGGTCATGTATTAATAATTCAAATTTAGAAATTTTGTTTGAAATTTGTCTTTTTTATATTAAGAAAAATGATGTTTTTCATTTTTAACTCTTTAAAAATTCAAACACTGTATTTTATATATAATAGTTTTATCAAACTAATGGTGTATTTTTTATTATTATAAATACAAATGAAAATTATTTAAAAATTAATAAAAAATACAAGTGAAATATAACATTTTAAAAATAATATACATAATATTAAAGTAGTATTAATTAGAAAGTATAATTAAAAATAATATAAAAAATTATTTGTGTTAAATGACCTTTTATTGAGAAGAATGAAGTAATAAATAGTACTTCAACTTAATATAAGAAAGTAAATATGTATTTATCCAAATTTAAATTAAATATATATAATTTTTCGAACCCAATTAGAAATCCAAATGTGAAGCTAATAATTTTTTGGACCCAATTAAAAATTCAAATGGAAGATCCATTGCATATGTTATGAGAGAAATGCTAATAGTACATTTTTTATTTGTTGAAATTTATATGAATCCCAACGACATATATGAGATTTATTTTAATTTAATGAAATTTGTATGAATTTTAAATAATAAAAGCAAGTGTGTTAAAAAGTATCTTGTTAAGAATATTATATTATTCATGTTATAATATTCTCTTCTCGAAAGGTCACGGCCAAGTAGATCTACATGCCAATTCTCTAGACTTTACAATTACGTTATTATTTGTCAAACTTCACAACCAACTTTTAGACTTTCCTTATCTTTTTTGAATTACCAACTTATTAAAAAAAGAAATTTGACTTTACTAAAAGTGGGTGCTTTTTACAAGTAAAAGTGGGTGTTAGCTGTGGTGGAATTTGGTCATATTATAACGGTTAAATCATGGTATTACACGTCTAACCTACACCATTGATCTCAACACTATTAAAATTGGTGTAAATATTTTAGTGTGGGCCATTGATTAGACTATGAGAGGTGCCTAATTGTGTCAAACACTACAAATTATAGGCAACAATATACAGTTATTATGTTTCATTTTCATTCTCTTTAACATTCACACTATCATTTTCATTCCCAAGTCTCCAGCATTCAGAGGCTTCAATTTCATTCTCTTTAGCATTCATGTGATTGGGGTAATTATAAATAAACTGAAATTAATAATAATTAATAAATGTAATACACACTTCAATTGTTTTGTCAATTCCTCAGCGAGCAAGTTATGAAAAAAATAAAATAAAATTGCAACGAACAAAACCCAGGAGGACATTGTATTATCTACTTGAAGAACTCCATAACCCAAAAAGTACGAACATAGCATTCATATCTAATACCGCAAAATCCAGCTCCAGTTGCCAAATCCATAAATTCTTGCTCAGTTCGCTCTTTC
>NC_021162.2:76502717-76530034 GCF_000331145.2 Cicer arietinum
TCTTTCCCTCCTGGATTTTGAGTCATCATCAGAACATCTGATTGTGATGCAAACTTCCAAGCAGCATTATTCTCAGGTATAATAGAAAGAACTGTCTCCAAAATAATCACCTTTCCATCATCAGGAATAGCATTATAGCAATTCTTCAAAAGCTTTAAGCACTTCTCATCACTCCAATCATGAAGTATCCACTGCAAAAATATTCAGCATGTATATACATATATAGCATGTCAGTCTTAAGTAATATGTCTAAAGCATTGGATAAAACTCATCCAAAAGGCATTTACAAAGCAAATCACAGTTGTGGAAAAGTTCACTTTACTGTCTTTATCTAGTTGCCATTTGCTTTATCTCTTTTACATATTGTAGCAATAATTCTCCCTCTCATCAATTTCATGACGAAGAGGGTATTGATTAATTTGAGTGTGATTAAGCAAAAAAATAAAACTAACACAAATATATGGTAGTTACTCAGACTATATAAGTGCTAGAGCTATGTGAAAGAGAGGGACAGAAACAAAAGCCAGACATTAAAGGTCAGGTTCCATATGTAATCCATGTTTAGCTAGACTATGTCTATGAGTGGCCACATTTGCTTCTCTAGATATATTAAAATATACCACCTCCCAGTTATTACGCAGAACAAAAGTAAAATTATTCACCACTCAGGCATATGGATGGTAATTTGGGAAGATGGATGGAGTGGGATGGAATGGAATAAGCTAGTTAAATTTTTAAAATTGATATTATTCTATCATTGAATTCCATTCCACTCTATTTCATCTTATACTACCAACCCAAATATACCCTTAAGAATATGAATAGCACTCCTATGGTATATTGCAATGAGATTTTTTCAAAAACCCAATCTCCAAGCCATCGGGATCTCATGTCATATGCCCCATAACTCTGTCTACATGGTTGGCGCAAGAACCCAAAATTATATAAATATAAGATGCTATGAAGAACCCCTGACAGTCTCATACAACTCCTCCACAAGCTGCTACTTGTCTTGGTTAAGAGCAAAATCCATCAATATTTAGCTTCATCGAAGAATTCAGCGGGGGGTTCCGATGAACCCATACATTTGAGGCCAACTCGAGGGAATAGTTCGAAACAAAGAAGACCTTTTGAGCTTACCTAATTCATGCTTATATATCATCAATCATGACACCACTAGATAGAGAGTAGCATTATGAAAAGACACGTCGATTCCTCTAATATGCCCGATAGTGGATGCCACAGTCTCAAACATCAAATTCCAAACATTTAAATTATATGCATCTATTCCATGATTCAAGTTTTAATTTAGCCAACTTTCAACAAACCAATTGAAATCTCTAAACATTGCATGGATGATTGTTTTTACATGCTGAGCAAAGAGCTGGCAATGTTTCACCTCCTACAGTTGGCATTGGTGAGAAGGGAAACTTGAGCAAACATCCCTATTCTCCGAACTGGCCTTGAGAAGATACGAATTCTATAAGGACAAAGCTGTATTCAAACTTGCTTGAAAACTGGCATTATATTCTCCTAACTAACCCTCACCTATAATAACAGCATAAGTAAAACTTAGAGAGAAACTACAATCTTTAGATCCTTTAAGTCATAGTATCAGTTAAACTCGTCTAGGACGGAGGATTCAGATTAATAATCATCGTGCAATAACCACCGTGTTAATTCTGAGTCCTAACAGAACAGCCATTCAGTTTCAAGAATTCTGTCGCTGGTGCTTCTAAATTGTCAGGGGGAATAGATCAAATATCCTTATCAACTAGTGGACATCAATTGAACCCAATTATGGGTACAGAATTATATTTTAGAATTATCTCCAAGCCTCCAAATGATATTCCCTTGTATCTTCTCCTTGTCTTCACACACACATACCTTAGATTAGATTCTACTTGCCTACTCGTCCTGCTCGTAGTATATCAGATCCACATTTTTTGTTTTCATCGAAGCACTTTGATCCACGAATTTTCATTTTGGTTTACAATTTCATCCCTAATTTCATCCTGCTAGCTGAATTAATTTGTCGAGCCTGCCCTGACTCCAAACCTCTTTTCTACTTCAGCTGACAGTCTGTGTTCCAGTTAACTACGTGAACCTTCCTCTGACAAGAAGACTGTCGCCAAGAGAACGATCTCCTTTGTTTGTCAAGATCATCACATAAGGGGCATGACACAAACGTTATTTGCATAATATAGGTAAGTAATGTGTCAAGAATTGAATTCATCAGTGTTAATCTACCAGCCAAAATGATATTTTTTGCCTTCTAATAATTTAGGCATTGACAAGCTTTATCAAGGATACCTTGATACATCCTTTTCTTCACCATAAGAGTAAATTTAATAAAATAATAATTAAAAGAGAACAGAGACAATGATTAGAAAATAATACTCATCACGGACAACTAGTACTATCATACTGTTAACCATTCAATGATTGTTATGAACAACCTAAACATTGGCAAAATAACAAATAAAGAAATAGTGATAATTGTTGATTAAAAAAGAATGGCTGTTGAATCGAAGAATCAGTTTTTCTCTTTGATTACATGTAGAATATTTTTTCGGTAGTTTTAATAGTTTATGCTTAAATAAAATGCCATCCCTAAATCATTATTGCCGTTAAATTTTACCTAGACAATTAATTTAAAGCGCTTGATTTCCAATTAGCAACTAGAAACATCCACTCACCTTCATAAAGATGGCATCTGCTTTAGGCACAGTTTCAAACATATCTCCACCAACGTGTTCCACTCCTGCCAACATTAGGAAGTATTTACTTTTGAAATATATTATATTACTAGCATAGAAACTAGAGATTATTTTATCTATGAAAAGAATTATAACATGTGAAGGTGGTACCAGGATAGGAAGGAGCATGTTCTATAACACGAGGTAAGTCGAAATTGATACCCTGTATATGAGGGTATTTAGAGGTGATCATGTTAATGGTGATCCCAAGACCGCCACCAACATCAAGAAGGCTTTTAACCTCATCAAAACCTTTGTAACATTGAAGGAGCTTGTTCATAACAATAGTGGTGTAATTGATCATGGCAGTATTGAAAACATGATTGAACCTGGAGTCGAGGCTGGGATAATCAAAGGCGTGTGTGCCATGAACCCTGTTGAAAGGAATACCCCCTTCCCGAATAGAATCTTTAAGCTGAGACCTAAGAATGAATAAATAGGATATTTAGAAATAAGTTTGGAAGTTAAGTTGTAATAAATAAATAAAAAGTGAGTGAAGAGACCAGCTATCTAAGAAGATTTGATGATGATGCAATGCCAACAAGGGAGCTAATGAAACGCCATCGGAATTAGAAGCAAAGAATTTGGCAACAGGAGTGATGGTGTATAGTCGGTGATAGGATCCAAGAATATGTTGATCTTGAAGGAGAGAACATTTGAGGAGAGAGTGGGAAGAAAGAAGAAAAAGAATTCGATCTAACATTTGAGGGGATTGTTCAGGATTATTATTGTTGCATGAAATAAGGGAAGCAATATCTTGGGCGGAGAGTTGAGCAGTAGTACCGGCTTTACGCAAGACATCAAATACACCGAGTTCAGTTGCTGATTGAAGTGCCATTGAAAGAACAATAGAGTTGCTCAGCTGTACAGCATGTGAGAAGCTATCTTCTTCATCTTCTAATTCCAAATTCTTCGATTCATCATCAATGCCTCCCATCACTACGGATCTGCTGCCTTCATCATTCATCCTTATCCACTTCTTCTCTTCTTTATTATATTGCGTTGACCTTTAATTCTCTCTACTATTTTCATCCACCTACACTTTTACTCTCTTTATATTTTCAATTACACCATTTTCGTCCTTCAATCCTTTTTTTTTAGTTATTATTATTAGTTTTTCTTCGGATCGGTATTCTCTCAATTCAAAGCTCAATTCAACCTTCTTTATTTATCTTTTTTTTTTTATATTAAAATTTTATATCATATTTACCATCCAGATCTTCACAAATACATAAAATAATTTTATACTTATGAAATTTTTTACATATTTATATGATATAAATTTTCGATCTAACAAAAGTAATTTGAAAGAAGAAGAAAAAGTAAAATTAAAGAAATAAAAAGAATTGAGATTATCAAAATTCATTTTTGTTAGAGATAAAAATTCAACTCACCAGTTCTTTTTTCTTTTTTCTCTATATACTTCTATCTATCTTATGGTAATTAAGTTTTTTTAATTATATAGTAGTTAAATACATGTCTAACTGCATCTTTGGAGGAGTCAAATTCAATTTTGAAAGTGTAAAATTGATTATGTCTTCGTAATTGATTATAAGTCGAAGTTATGATATATAGCTATTTATTACCTATTTGGAAAACCCAAAGTCACATTAAAGACTCAAGTTTGATTTCAACCGCCAATCAGACAAAATCGTTTTACATTCAAGTCACTTTTAACTAAAATCAATTTTAATCATCGCATAACCAAACACATGCTAAGATTTGTTTTCCAATGTTGGTATTTGATGATCCCCCAAAATTAAACTCTCAGTTCGATTGAAGTGAATGTAGTAGAGACATAAAAAATAAGATCAAAAGTAGGTCAAAGATGCACTTTGATCACTACTATTTTCTTCATCATTTTTTCTTCTTTTTATTTAACCGATGTGATTATGGCTTATATTTTTTCTTGTATGTTTTCTTTCATTTGATACATTGTATTTATTTTATTGTATTGTTCATCTCATTTTAGAATCTTAATTAATCTACGCTTTCAACTTATAGAGACTTCTAGATATAGTTGAAATTAGTTATAGGTAGCTATAACTTGATTAGTATTTACAAAGAACGCAGTTAAACTCTGTTAATTTGATTATAATCACTATATAAAATGTATTAATATATTTTTATAGATAAAATGCATCAAATGTTCATTATAATTAATTTTTTTTTCCATTGAATCAATTCTATTTTCTCAATTATTTTTTTTATGTTGGACTATACCGTAGATTTTAACAAACCTCAAACGCTACTTAAAATAGTATCTCAAAAGCTATTAAAATTAAAAATTTGTGAAAAAACATTATAAACTTGTGAGAAAATGATTGTTATCAAATATCATTATGATAATACGAATTTATCTGCTATAAACTAGGTTTTAGTGTTGTCAGACATACAGTTAATATTTGATAATTATTGACATACACTTAATATGTGATAATTATTATATAGGGGTGACAATATATATAACTCATTTATTTATCAGCCATCAAATTCATCCAATTATACATTCATTTAATCCATCCATCACAAAATAAAATAATTAATAGATTGATTTTAGTCCATTCATTTAAAAATATAGATGAATCCAATTCATCCAATCATATTTTAAAATTTAAAATTTAATAGATCATATTTATTTTTTAATCCGATCAAATGGATGACATATACTTATTTTAGATATATACACTTAAAAAATTATTATTATATAATTATGTTTATTATTTCAGAAAACTTTTTTTAATTACAATTAATTTATTAATAAGTGTGAATCAATAAAATTTTACTTATAAATAAAACCGAATAAAATATTAAGTAGGCAACTAATTGTGTTACCTATATGGGTGTACATGGGTGCGGGTCGACCTGTCAACACGATCACCCAACTCGATTTTTATCCATATCTGGTCACTTTTGAGTCCGACTCAACCCAATCCGTTGAAATCCATTTATATTTAGTTCGGGTAATGGATTTAACAAGTTGAACTCGTCTATCCGTAGACCCAACCCAACAACTAGTTATATATATATATTTTTTAATTTTATTTGGCAGTCCCAACAGTTCAATAGACTTTTATAACTCTTCTTCTTTAGATTTTCAGCTTCTTGAAGTTGTCCCGCCGTCCACCTTCTTTTGTTACGCAGATGCTCACAATTGTTATGATTTTTACACGAATTAGTTATTATAAAATATTATTAAAAGCTGGTTTTTATATGAATGCTAATGCAAGGTGTTCATGTGCTAGGCTAAATACTGAATTTTTCTTGCAGTTTAGCATTTAATTTGTTTTTGCCTTATAATTTTGTATATCACTACTCATAAAATTCATATCTAATTGTTAAATTGTCTCTTTCAAAAGACCAATTTAATTTTTGAGTTAAATACTATTTATTTAAATATTATATTTTTGTTATAGTTTTGCATTAATAAAGGTATGATCGAAAAACTTATGGTTATGTTTATAATGAATTTAGTTTAAATTTTTTATATTTATTAAATACAATTTTTTTTAGTTAAATACTATTCAATTGATGTTGGGGTGACGGCTAATGAGATTGTGTATTGTATTTAAAATTTTAGAGTTGTCCGAATTAGTTTTAATTGATGTTAGCGTGAATGCTGAACTTAACACAATCATTACTACATCTTAAGGTACTTGTTATTGCTTTGTTTAATGTATATTCTACTTATTTATTATTTCTCTTTCTTTATCTCCTCACTTTTATTATTAATATTTATTTTTGCAGATTCTCAATTGTTTCATTCCATACTTTGAATAACTTGTTAAGTGCTTGTATTTGAAGTTGACATTGCTTATAATTGATGAATTTTTATATTTGATTGAATGTATTTGAAGATTGTTGGATTTATTTTTTTGTGAGAGGTTGATATTTTTTTTATAGAATTGAATGATGTGATTAAAATTTTATAGTTTTTGAGACATTTAAGTATTCAATATATTTTCCCATAAAATAAAAAATAAATTATTATTTATGTATAATCCGTTAACCCAACCCAATGCAACCTGTTCTTGATCGGTTCGGTTCGGTTAAGTTTGAGAAAATTTAATTAGTAGTCATATAATTACTTACTTGAAGAACTCTAAGTTATAGAAATAACGTTCTTATTTGAAGCCACCAAATCCAACTTCAATTACCAATCTGCCAATTCTTGCTAAGTTGGCTCTTAGTTTCCATAATTTTTAATCAACATCAAAATACTTATTTTTACATATAAAAAATATACACTTAAATATCGGTACGCAACATATTTGAAAGGGATAAGAGTTATGACATTTATTTTATCATTGAACACAACATGTAGAAGATATTATTGTAGAAATAAAACTAAAAGTAGCACTAAATAGTTACAATCTTATGTTGCAGGAGTAGAGTTACTTGAAGAACTCTATAGCTGAGAAGCTACAGACACAACATTTATATTTATATGTGATATAAAGAAATTTTGCTTTTGCTATCAAATCAAAAAAATTATGTTGAGTTCGCTCTTTTCCTTTTGGACATTGAGTCATCATCATAACATTTATTTATTTTTTAAAATAATTAAATGATATATTAAACACCTTTCCATCATCAAAAATAGTCTCAAAACGATTCTTCAAAATGTTAAGCACTATTCATGGTTTCAATCATGAAATATCTACCTTAAAATTTAATTAGTCTATTTATATAGTTGTGCATCAAGCAATAGAAACTAGTTGAACAATATAATTGAATTTTATAGTTATGCTTTATAATTGAATTTGAAATTATTTTTTCATAATTTAAATAGTTTTCTATAAATTTAATATTGACTAATCCTTTAAATAATGGAGAATGTTTGTTCCCCTAGCCCTTCTCCCAACAATACGATCGAGGAACAACAATCTAAATACACTCACCTTCGTAAAGATGGCATCTCCATTGGGCACACTTTCAAACATATTTCCGCCAATGTGCTCCCCTCCTGTCCACATTAGGTACCTTTTTCACTTTCAAAATACTAAATGAAGCATATATAACTCATCATATATTTTATATTATTAGTGTTCGCTTGAGTCTCTATCATATCTTCAAAATTTTAAATTTTTTTTTATATACAAATAAAATAGTAAAGAAACTTGTTTACAACTACAAAATTTTGAGTTTTAATATTTATTTTCTTCGTCATCGTCTTCTAATACCTCACCATAAACCCAAAATTTACCATAAAAATTCAAAAAAAAACCCAAAATCCAAATGTTCAAACCCAAAAATAAAAAAAATAAAAAATTTTAAACTCTAACTTAAAAAAAATCAAGAACATGACACATATTTTAATCTATATTTAAAGTTGACTAATGTAGACAATTACTTGTTCAGTTGCCAATAGAAAGTCCAACATTTATTCAATTTTTGACTTCATATTCTAATTTTTTTACAATTTGTGATTTTTTGAATGAAATGGTTTAAGGGATTTTATACCAAAGAACTTCAATCACAAACGTTAAAAATAGTTGTTCAGATTAAAAATTCGTTTAAATAAGTTTTTAGTTCCTATAAATATAATATATTTCGTTTTCAGTCTTTCTAATTTTATTTTCAAATAATAGTTTCTCAAATATTTTCCTTTAGGAAATTTGGTCTCTGTTGTTAAGTTAACTTGTATGTGTTCCGCGTAGGTAGTTCGTTCGGTGAACTAAAAAACGGCGATCAAGTTATAAGAAAGAGGTATTGGGTTCAAATCTGAGAAACTAATCTAACAAAGAAGTCAACTCATGTGTACAATTTAAATTTAGAATTTTTATAAATTTTTAACAAAGAATTAATTAAATATGAAAAAAATTCATATATAATTAATAGCTTAATTACAGTTTTGATTTATCTATTATTATCAATTCACGAAATTGGTCCCTCTATTTTAAAAGTCGATAATTTTTGTCTTTCTCTGGGATGTTTGAACTAAAAAACAACAATTTGTCATATTTTTAATGACGTGACATACAATTCTATAATATAAAATCATCTAAATATATTAATTTTTCGTATGTCATTAATTAAATTAAAAATATGAAAAAATTCCGAAATTGAAATTTAAATTTTTATGATGTTTTATTTCAATCTCATCGATGTTAGTCATTTTTCTTCATCGAGTCATATGTAAAGCAATTTCAGAAATAAAAAAGAAAAGAGATTAAAAATATAATTCAACTTAATCAATATTGTGTTAAAAGCTTAACAATTCATACTTAATTAATTCCTTGTTAAAAAATATTATTAAATTTAATAGTAATAAATTAGTTTCCTCCGAAAGACAGTGAACATAATTTTAAGAAATAGATTCTCTTATATTAAAAATAAATAAAAAACAGAGAGAGAGAGAGTCGTGTTTTAATATTTATCTTCCATTTAATGTATTAATTAGAGAAAATATATTTAAAAACAAAGATAGAGAGAATTAAATAATGGAGATTAATACATGAACCCAACCATGAGGGAATCGATTCTAATAGTTTTGTAGGGTTGGTTAATGCAAGAAGCAAGTGGGCAATGAAGCTTGTGAAGAATGATTTGATGTATTTCGATTTCTTACAACCAAACGAGAAAACAAGACAGCAACGACAAATAAAAAACGCGAAAAAACACCTACCACACTCTTCCTTCCTACGTATTACAACAAGTGGCCACAAAGGCAGCTCCTGAACCACACAAACAAAATAATACAAATTTTTTATCATAAAAAATAGGCAAAATATATTTTAAAATCCTTTATATTTCAAATTTAATGGACTACCGGCATAATTTATTATACCTTAAAGCTAATGGTGAAAGTAAAATATAATTTAAATAATTAACTTGTGAAAATAAAAAGTTAAAGAGTTTGAGTTAAAACTGAACTAAAATTAAAAGACCTAAATGTTACAAAAACAACGTAAAAGAGTAAATTGCTACTTGTGAAACATAAAAGACTATGACATATATTTTACCTAAAAAATATTTAATAATTGCAAACAAATATATTTTCCCCTCCCTTGCTGAAAATATTTATCTATTTATGGAAAAATTAATATTAGATTTGTATGTTGCAAGTTCAAATCTCTCTAATGTCATGTAAATCCATATATCAATGTTCATTAAATTTTTAGGTATTTTGTATCTTAAATTAAGGTATTATTTTCTCACCTTAAATTTTGTTCATAAAAAAATGATAGTAACTTTAAACTCCTAAAAGTAAACTAACAACATCGATGATATCATACTACTTTTAAGATAATTTTATTTAAAATCAAATATTTTTAGCACATTGAGAGAGCTCTAATTGTCAACTAGAACTCGTTTGATTTTAAATCCTCCCGTGACAACGAAAATGACCATGGGATTATCTCCATGTGGATATCCTCACAATCTTTAGTGGTAACACTGCCGGTAGATACTCTTGCAAAATTCACTACTATGCTATTCATGGTTCCTCATGTGTCCTTCTTGTGATTGTTTGGTCGTTCGCATTGACCTGAACTTCTTTTTGGGGTTTACTCTACACCAATATCATTTTAAAATCTCATGAATTTGTCACTTGTTGGGAGAGACAGTGGGAGCTTCGTGTGCATAACATATTAGAGGATATGACTGCACCTCTTTATTTGAAGGAGTAAAGGTTGTATCCTAAGGTACATAATCCTGCTCAATTTTCACACTGTTCCGTCTATAAGGTGTCTCATACATTCGTTCCGACCTCTAGATGGCTCCGCTTCATCCTCACCCTCATTTTCACTAGTAATCTCTTTAGCCTCGACATACTTTTCCACCCGCATTCTAATTCCATTCATTGTTTGAGCATTTTACAAAGTCAATAACTTGTTGACTCGCTGTGTGTATTTAATTTATTGTGTTGGATTCGAAACAAAGCATAATTTTCATATTTGTATGGTTGTGAGAAAATAAAACGAAGTTATATATCTCTCCTTAGTAAACATATTTCACATAAATAACAAACAAAATAATTAATTTTAGTTAACCTATAATTGATTTAGAGAGGAATAAGTGAATTGTAAAAATATTACAACAAATACATACACATGAACTACCACATAATCCAACTTTAACTCTATTTGATACTCATCTAACGTAATTGTATTAATTATATTAATGAACTAATTTGATGATTTTTAGAGTTATGAAATTAAAATGAACCTTAGAAGATAGAGTAAATTGTGACATACTCGTAAACAAATATTTGACTTTATCAATATTGTAAAATAATCTTTATCTTTATTAAATTTTTAATAGTTAAGTCTCTTCTTTCATTTTTTTGATAATATTAAATTTATTGACGCGTTCGTTAATTGTCCGTGTAGATAAGTGTACAGATAATTTTGTTCTCAACAAATAATTATTTTTATTTTCTCTTTAAGAAATAACAATCTCAATTTTTTTTTCTTCTTTATAAAATTTAAAATTTATGTCAAGGTCGAAATAAAGTAGTTAAATGGAAATATTTTATTAAAGAAGATTTGAGAAATATAAAACTCAAATAAGATGAAAGGACGAAGATGATCGAGATTGTTATTTTTCTTATGAAAAAAAGTTGAGAAATACTATCTTAAAATATTAATAATGTCTGAAACTTATTAAAAGCGGATTATACGATAATTTACTGAAGAAAAAGTTATTTTAAAAAATCCGAATAAAAGTAGATAAGAGAGGTAGAGGGTGTCACGTGATCTCACAGCGAACCTACACGCGTCTTTGAACCTGTTTAAACGCACAGCATTCAACCATCAAAGAGAGAGTGGCATGCCACGTATCGGTTTCTGAAAAGCGAGATGCCACGCTGGCTGAAAACAGCACCACGAGACGGGAAGCTCCGTACGGTGGTAACCGGATGCAAGCCGTTGCCAAAGCCACGCAAGCAGTGGGGTCCACATCTCACAGCTGGAGACGCTTTACGGACTGAAAACCTAAACATGGGAGGAGTTTGTGGATGAGATTTCACTCGGAAGGGAAAATAGCACGTAAAAATAATAATAAATAAATTGAAAAAAGAGAGCCAAAAAATAAATAAGGAAAAGTGCAAGGGGGGCGTTTGTACCATCAGCCACTAAATTGTTGCCACTTGTCACGATCTGTCGTAGTTTTACCCTTCGGCTCTTAATGACCTCAAATAAAAATTTATAAGAAAAAAATAAAAATTTATAAGAAAAAATAAAAATAGCGGAGAAATTGTAGTGGCTGAGATTACTTGTCATTGTTGAACAGTTGGATGTGGATGCTTATGGCTTCATGTAGTTGTAGGTGGCTCCCTTCATCACCCTCCTCCTCCTTCTTCTTCTTCTTCTTTTAGCGCTTCTTCTTTTAGTGCTACTATTACTGTCTCTTTTTTTTTTCCTCTTTCATTTCGATTCTTCCTCCGATCCAAAGACTCAGATTTGTCATTTCCGGAAATGAGTTGTCCGATGAATTCATTCGCTTCATATACATGATCGTACTTGCAAGCTTCTTCATCATGTCTTTATTCAGAGGTACTTTACGCTTTTCTACTTTTTTTTAGGAAAAATAAAATTAGTTTCCCCTCTTAAATGGTTTCCAACACAAACGATTGTTCTGCATCTTTTCCCCTTTCACTCTTCATTAATTAACCTTCCCGACTGGAATAAATTCGGTCAGTTGAATTGAAACTCGCCTGCTTTGCGATTAATTTTTCTCGCCAACCAAATAGGATAATAATAATAATAATAATAATTGAAATTGCAGTCAGTGACAGTGAAGTACACACACATATAGATATATTGAAAGGGAGTATTTTCGAAGTGAAATTAGAACTTTAGAAGTGATGTGATATACTAATTATAGTTGTTTCCGCTTTTGGAAGGTTTTGGCGCTGTGGACTTCGTTTTGGTGAGGATCCTGATTAAAGAATTTTCTACCGTCTCTCTCTATGTTGCGGTGGATTCTTAAAATTTGTTAAAATTTGTAATTATTTATTTTTTCTAGTTATTTCCTATGTTGATTATCTGGCACGTGACTTGTGAATTGGACTGCTTATAGTAGTTTTTATTAACTGCTTGATACCAAACAGAGACGGATCTCTACCTATTGTTCTTGCTTTCTGTTTCTGTTGCAGTAGCATCACCTTGTTTGCTCACAACGGCTTTTCTACTTGCTGTGCTTCATGTCACAAAACACGAAAGGAGGTATTCTTTTTACCCACTCCTTGTCAGGGAAGATCTGAAGCAGCGCTAGCTGCACACTTCCTATGATGGAGGCATACTCCTCTGGAGAAGAAGTGGTTGTCAAGGTCAGTTTATTATGGTGGATACATGGGAAACTTTTTTTTCTCTTAAATGAAGTTTATTATCATCATCTAAGTAGATACTCTGAATTT
The DNA here is from genome assembly GCF_000331145.2 of Cicer arietinum. Lineage (NCBI taxonomy): Eukaryota > Viridiplantae > Streptophyta > Magnoliopsida > Fabales > Fabaceae > Cicer > Cicer arietinum. The sequence continues at coordinate 76,515,837 of NC_021162.2, forward strand.
TGCAGACAAGAAAACCATATACAATCACAAAGCAAAGAGAACGATGGACAGAGGATGAACATAATAGATTTCTAGAAGCCCTCAAGTTATATGGCCGAGCATGGCAGCGCATAGAAGGCAATATTTTGTCACCCATATACTTTATTTTCTTTATTTCTTCATATGCATTAATTAATTTTGAATTTCCATATGATCTAGATATCCAAACTCATAATTTTGAAATATCTATTTAGGAAATGGCGCAAGTTGCTTTCTTTATTTGATCACTCATATCTTTACTGGATTTTTCTTCTCTCCCGCCCACTGCCCCCCTTTTGCTCATGTTTTACTTTTGTCATGCAGAGCATATAGGAACGAAGACTGCTGTGCAAATAAGGAGCCATGCCCAAAAATTCTTTTCAAAGGTCGATTGGTACCCTCTCTCACTTGGGATCTGAAAATTTGGGTCCTTTCAGTTTCAGTTGAATTTATGCGCTATTTTTACCTGCTGTTGATTTAGTAATCAGTTTAGTATATTATTTGATTCACTTTACTCAATGAAGTTCCCACACAAAGGCATGAAGTAGTGCTGGGGTCTCAAATTAAGAATATAAATAAGGTCTCACAATATGACCAACTTTCTCGGTGAAATTCAAAGGTGGCGACACTGAAAACTGCCGCTTCTAATTTAAAATTGTATGTTGAGAAATGGTCGGTACTTGCTACGCGGTTTGGTCAGGCTGGTTTTAAATGATCTCTTGTGAATCTAGATGCATCAAATAATGAATTCAGAAAAAATGAAATCAATTTGTTGAGTATTGAAATCCGGCACATTAAGCAATAGCTAATGGAGAGAGAGATTATAGAGATAATGATATTGATTTGTATTTTTGTAACAGCATTACTTGAGGGGGTTGGTTGGTTTGTGTTCTGTGATTTTTAGTTGATATGCTTTAAATGAAAACAAAATGGCATCTTTGTAACTAATAGTGGAAACATATCAATTAAAAATGAAAAACCAACTAAGCATACCCTTAAAAAGTTATTAACTAGTTTTAATACGGAAGCTTATATAGTAGGTGATGGTGAATGAGTGATGCTCATGTACACTTGATTAGCCGCCATGTTTTGAGTCTTTTTATCCTAAGAAAATTATATTATTACTGACAAAAACACAATATCTTGTAGTGTCATGTCTATAGGAGAACCCACGCAAGTTGCGTCATTACATGTTTCAGATCTAGTTCCCTTAGGGCACTCTTGCTTTATGATAATATCATAAGAATTTTGAGTTGACACATTTTCTGCCGCATTTGTCACTCAGACTCCCCTATCCAGCCCTTTTTCAACTCTATTTCTCATGCCCTCCGATGGTTCCACCTCGGATTCCAGTGCTGCAGTCACTTTTACTAATGTCCAGCCGATCCTGATTCTTGAGTGAATAATGACCGGGACGGCCAACTACAGCACTTGGGCTGTAGCTGTCCAGTTGTGCTTTCCAAGGCCAAGGCCGTGAAGATCACTTGACCGAACAAGCTAGGAGATTCCCAACAAGGATCGAGCCCGATGGAAGCAACTTAATGTCTCTTTGTGCAATGTTCTTTTGTTTTCTATTTCCCCCAAACTCTAGCTTCAGTACCAGGGCTTTACCACCCATTATGATGTCTGGACATAAGCCAATAAAGTTTATTCCAATGACGTTTATCTCCTCTTCAGTGTAGTTCTCAACCTGGTTTCTCTTAAGTTGGAAAACATGGATGTGCAGACATATCTTGGTAAGCTTGATCATTTAATTGTTGGTTTTCAAACACTCGTGCCTTTTACTAGTGATGGAACAGCTTAGGCCGAACAACACATCAAGTTTTTCACGGTCCTTGCACTTGTTAGTCTACTGCCTGAACTTGGCTTTGTACGTAATCAAATATGATTGTGATCCATTGTTTCCTCCTCTGAATGGTTATGAACAACAACTATGTCTCTGCACTCATCACGCTTTCAGCCACTCTTCCATCACTCCTATTGATTCCTCCGCTCTTGTCTCCCACTCTTGTCATCTTGGTGAATGAAGTGGAGGCCGTGGTGGCCACCGTTGTGTTTATCCTTGCACTTATTCACACCGCTATGATCATATTGAAGTTAATGCTGCACCAAGGCTAGCCAATATAAGCTTGCTAATGTTACTCATATCACTGCCCTTGGCATTGCTGAGGAAGTTATTATTTTTTCCATTGATTACCTTGATTTTCTCCAAATTAAAGCAGCTAACAATTCACCCCACTTGCCGTCACCGCTGCTCAATCTAGTAATCATGTAGCCTTTATTTCTCAGTCCTCCTTTCTCTCGCCTGTCTTACTTGGATTCTTTGCCCTCTGTTACCTTGACTACATTTCTAATAAGCTTGGTTTATATGACATATATGCTACGGCTTGAGGGAGAGAGTTAGATAGCATCTTTAAGACTTTAACACATGCTTACCATGTAAATATCACATCAAATAATTTCTATCTTTTTTACTTTACTAGCTCCCTTGGGGCGCTCTTGCTTTGCGATAACATTATCAGATTATTATATGAACAAAAGCTAGTAATTGCAGGTTATGTAATGTATTTTCAGCACTGCTAAGGGTTTTAGTAAAGGCTGTATAAATGAATTAGGGCATTACTTTATCAGTGATTCAGTCTAATTGATTACTGCCTCGTTACAAGCAATTACTGAGAACACTAAATGTGTTTGAACTTTTTAACATAGGTGAAGAAAAAGGAGAGATATATTAACCTCAGGCATTAGATGATTTACATTTTGGGATGCACTTATCATTTCTGTTTTAGGTTTAGTCCACAATAACTTTTTGGAATTGAGTTATCACACTCAACACTTTTATTGGTTCCAATATTGATAAGCTGTGGGGGGTTCAATGCTTTAATGAAGTCCACAAATTAACAAAGTCATACATAAACAAATAATTGATTTTAAATAAGAAAAAGTGATACAAGGGAAGGGGGCTGGTTTGGCCAAGTAATCAATTTGATTGTGTGGTAAAGTCAGCCCCCTTTTTTGTTCAACTTTACTAGAATTTGTGCTATTTGTCAGATGTACGGTGGAAGCCCAAGCTGAAGCAACGACAAGTGGGTTAAGTACACGTGATTTGGAGAACTTTATACTTTTGTGAAAAAATATGATTTGTGGATAGATTTTTAAGAATATTAGCGAGCTTAATTAGATTTTGTTTATTTGTTTTCTTAAAAATGACAAAATACTGATAATTAATAAATCATCGCCAAGAGAAACATTTTGAAATGCTTTTCATTGAATGCTTTTGTTCGCAACAATGGTTGAAAACTTCATCAGATAATAAACTATGATTTATTTAAGACTTTGCTTTTGGGGTATAATGTTAACCTTCGGTAGTGATGGCGATCCACTGCTGAGAGAAGGTGTCCAGTTTTTGATTATTTGGGAAGATCCGCCACATGGTATAATGTTAACTAGTATTCATAAGGGAAAGGTCGAATTTACCCTCCCCAACTTAGTGTCGTGAGTGCTTTGAAACTTCAAAATTGTGGGAAAAAAGAAACCCTATCTTTCCAAGTGTGCGATTTAGTAATTTGACTTGTCTAAATTGAGGGGTTCACTTTAGAAGGAAAGGTGACAAGTTATATAGCGTTTGATTGAAAATATCAATGGTTGAGATTGTGCTCATATGCATGGACAACTAAAACAAATTATGAATTTTAAATCTCAATGATTGATTTTTGCCAATTAATGTCAATACCCCCTCACTTTTTTCTTCTGAAGTACATTCCTTATTTTAGAGGAGCCAAATTCATGACTTAGTCCATCCATTGGATTTTATTCCCAACCACTAACAAAAAGAGGCTCACTCAAGTTAGATGTCACAGGTTTGGGGTTGTCTATGAAACCACCTTCTTTACCAAACACCGTAGGAAACCACAATATGAAAAACCTTACATCATTCTTAAACTTCCACCACAACCCAGTTCTAGGATGGGTTTGAAGCAAGATTAGAGTGTGGCTAACTTAGAGTGACGAATGAGGGCATCGCATTTTAAAAAACAGGAATTCCACATGGCTCTTTTGGAGCAAATGGTAGTAATTAATTGGTCTCAAACAACTTGTACTGATAATTAATTGAAAAACAATATTTTCTAGAAAGGGCTAGAATGCAGGTAGTGTCTAAAATCTCAGATTTACCTGATAATGTCCAATATGTTTGTTCTGAGCCCATGATTGTTTTGTCTAGTTATTAGGGAAGTTATTTTTGGTCCTTTGGAGCACCAGCTACCAGAACAAGAGTTTGTTTCATTCATAGAATAGTTTCTGAGAAAAAGTGAAAGTTATTTTTTAAATATAGGTTTTTAATTTATCAAACTTGATTTTGTGGGTTCCTTTCAAAATCTTGGCCCTGTTTATTTACAAGTCAGCAGTGGTGGCTTCTGCAAAACATAATATATGGTCATATGATTCAGATAGACTACATTCGGCACTGTGTGCTAGTTAGTGGAGACTTTTAATTGATCTGTCTTGTTCGATATAACTATTTACTGCACTCCCTATGTCATTAGAGTCTATAATGAACTAATAAAAATGTATCCCGTTTCCATTAAACTACAACCAATTTCCAGCTCACAAGTTCCTTATGAATAATGCTTGATTACACCTATAGCTTAGGTAGTTTATTTTCCTAATTTGATGGAAGAGAATTTGTGCATTTTCTTAGCTGTATTGGAAGATAATACTTGATTGAAAACCATGTACATAGTTGATTCTGCTTTATACTTGAAATCATTGGAATGTTGGTAAGAGCCAAACATAAACCTAGGTAGTATTTTGGAAATTTGATAAATGAATCAATGCTTAATTGCTCCAATTAGGGCTTTCAAATAAACTTTGTATAACTTCACCTGCTAAGTGTACTCTTACAATTTTTACTATCAGTTGGAGAAGGAAGCACTAGTAAAAGGTGCTGCAATAGGACAATCTCTTAACATAGACATCCCCCCTCCACGGCCCAAAAGAAAACCAAGTAATCCTTATCCTCGCAAGACCAATGTTGGTGCTCCAACATTACACAGTGGAGCAAAGTATGGAAAGCCTCTTACTGCATTTGCATCTTTACATGGTAAAGAAGCAATGGATTTTGAGAAAGAATCGCTTCCAGAGGTTAATATTTATGTTGATATTTTGTATTTCACGTGTCATACTAGTTTTCTGTGTTTTTCCTTTCAATGTAATCATTCTACTTGTTCCTCATTTTTTAGATGCATACAGATGATGAAAGGCCAACAACTGTAAAAGAAAATAACGATGAAAATTGCTCAAAAGTATGTACAATCCTCCAGGAGGCACCCTGTTTATCTGTATCTTCAGCAAATAAGAGTTCAATCTCAATGTCAGTGCCACAGACAAAATCCTTCACCTTTAGGGAGTTTATACCTTTAGTGAAAGAGGTAATACCTCAAGACAAAACAAATGAATCTTTTCCGGCAACTGAGACTGAAAATCAGATGTTGGAGATTGGTGATGGAAAACAAACACAAAAGACTGATGGCACTTGTAAAACGTCTAAGTTAGAGAATACTTGTTCTCCCAAATCAGTTCAAACTGAGAAAACAGATGGTTTAACTTATGCATCAACAGTAGATGAGATGCAAGGTAATCAGAATTACCCAAGACATATTACTGTGCACGTTGTTGACGGGAACCTTGGAACTAGTACTCAAACTCCATCACAAGATATGTTGATACAAGACTCCATATTTCAGCCAATAGGAGGGATTAATGGGCAACCTAATCTTTTCACAAATTCAGCTGCATCAAACACAAGTGAAAGTCAAAATAACACAGCACGATCTTCTATTCATCAATCATTTCCTCCCTGTCCTCTCTTCGCACAACATAATGAGGATGATTACCAATCATTTCTCAACATGCCTTCTACATTTTCAAGCCTCATTGTCTCTACCTTGCTGCAACACCCTGCAGCCCATGCTGCTGCAAGTTTTGCTGCTACATTTTGGCCCTATGCAAATGTTGATACTTCAGCCAATTCTCATGCCTGCTCTCAAGGAGGTTTTCCATCTAGACAAATTGGTTCACCTCCTAGTGTAACAGCTATTGCAGCTGCTACAGTAGCTGCTGCAACTGCATGGTGGGCAGCTCATGGACTTCTTCCTTTGTGCACTCCACTCCATACAGCTTTTGCCTGTCCTCCTGCATCAGCAACTGCAGTTCAACCAGCGAATATTGGTGAAGCACCACCAAATACAGAGCAAGGAGATATTACACTACAAAATCCTTCTCTGAAAGATCAGATGTTAGGTGTAGAAGAGACGGAAGCTTTGCAAGCTCAACATTCAGCTTCTAAGTCACCAGCTGTTTCTTCATCTGAATCAGAGGAAACTGGAGATGCCAAGTTAAATACTTCATCAAAGGCCACTACTGATCATGATATAAGCCAACCGATTTCTGAGAACCCTGACTCCAACAAAATGGAGGGCAGAAAACAGGTAGACCGGTCTTCTTGTGGTTCCAACACAACCTCTAGCAGTGAAGAGACTGATGCGTTGGAGAAGGGTGAGAAAGAAAAGGAAGACCCCAAGCCACCTGATGCTGACCATTTAGCTACTGATCCTAGTAGTCGTCGATATAGAAGCATTAGCAACTTTATTGATTCTTGGAAGGAGGTCTCTGAAGAGGTATCACAGTATATCTTACAACGAAATGTAATTTAGTGTATTGTATGCATGTACTGCTTGTGTCCTTATGTCAACGTTATTATTTACAGGGACGACTTGCCTTTCGGGCTCTATTCTCCAGGCAGGTGTTGCCCCAAAGCTTTTCACCTCCCCATGATTTGATAAATAAGGATCATCAGATGGGCAACATGACGGATAACATGCAAAAAACAGACTACAAAGATCACCTTGACAGCACGAAATGCAGTTCTAATTGTGACGGGTTTCAGCAAAACCTACCATTTGTACAAAATAACAATGAGGAGGAGGGACTGCTAACCATAAGTCTTGGACAAGGTAAGCTTAAGACTCGTCGAACAGGGTTTAAACCTTACAAAAGATGTTTAGTAGAGGCCAAGGAAAACAGGGTCGGAACGGCGTGCAACCAAGTTGAAGAGGCTGGTCCTAAGAGGATACGCCTGGAAGGGGAAACTTCTACTTGATGGTTGAGTTTTGCCTATCATTTCTAACTCCCCTTGCTTGGTGTCTGTATTGTTTATTTTCTAATTCTGCAGCTCACGAAACTTATGTGTAGTTGTGTGTACCATATTGAATTTCTACCTACGTTCTTTTACTTTCTTGGACTGATGTTACTGCATTTAAAAACTCCGCTAAAATAGCCTTTAGAGAAGCAACCTTAAAGTACTGTTCGAGCATTGAAAATTAAAGTAATTTATGGTCATCCTTCATTCTATCACTTTCTTCGTTTTTATTTATACGCGTGACATCTATGAACTATTACAAACGCTACTATGATGGAACCAAAAATTTATGGAACAGGATGTGATGGTATGTTAGGTTGGTTGGGACCTGGGGTGGTCAATATATATACTGTTGGGGTGATACAGGGTGCTTGCGTTATTTCACTACATACGTTTCCTGAATTTAAAGTATTTTTTATAATCAATTATAACAATGTGAAGTATTTTCTTTTTCATTGGACTCTACTTTTAAATTTTAATATACAAAAATTAGCGATAAGGCTTGCAATAATAGCAAATTATTTTGTTTTTTGCGACTAGTTAGACATGAAGCGGATTTGGGTTCAATTCTAAATTTATTACGGTTTTCATCACAAGTGTAAAAACAATGAATGACAATGAGTATTTCTATTGATGAAAGAGAGTTCAATCGAGAAATGTGAAAATGAGTGAAATTTTCTACGAATCAGTAACCAATATAAGTCATTATCGAGAATTCATTAATAAATTAGCTAAAGAACATGTGTATACCAAAATGACAATAAGAATATCATGCAAATAAGTCCTAAAAATAAAATAACCTCAAGCTTCATAATTTTTATTTTTAACTTCCCTTTCTTTGAGGATTAATAATTAATTAATAGCATAAGAAAAAGAAAGAGAAACAAGTGGAAAGGTAAGCGAAGATGTCTCATCTCCTATAAAGAGGCGATGTATGCTCTGATGAATTGACCAAGTCTATCTCTCTGTCTCTCTTCTTCCTTTCAACTCTCTCTATATAAACACAATAGTTACTTAGTCAGATGGATCTCTCATTTATTCATTCATTAATATTCACTCTTTGTCAAGGTGTGTCTTTTTCTATTTTCTTTTTTCACATTATTTGTTACTACGTTATTACATGCATGCATGAATGAATGAATGAATCAAATTAATTTGTTGGCATGTCTGTCTGTCTAGTTTAAAGATGAGTGCTGACCACGATGATGAAGCTCAAGAAAATCGTCCAGCTCCACGTTTGAATGAAAGGATTCTTTCATCTATGTCAAGGAGATCAGTAGCTGCACACCCTTGGCATGATCTTGAAATTGGTACTGTCTTATATTCATCTTAATTACTATTTACATTTTTATTTTATGATTTCAATACGGTTGACAATTTCAATATGCAGGACCTGGAGCTCCCCATATTTTCAATTGTGTAAGTTCTCATCATATTTACAATTGCCACATTTTTCCATCTTCTTCTCCCAACATTTTCAGACTTCTTGCTGCAGGTTGTGGAAATCACTAAAGGAAGCAAGGTCAAATATGAACTTGACAAGAAAACTGGCTTAATTAAGGTATACAACTCCAATGCCAGATCACTTTTTCCTTATCCATCCATCTATCCTAAGGTTGTTCTTCTTAACATTTGAATATTGCTCAGGTCGATCGAATTTTGTATTCGTCGGTTGTTTATCCTCATAACTATGGTTTTATCCCTCGCACACTCTGTGAAGACAATGATCCGATTGATGTCCTAGTTCTCATGCAGGTAAACTATTATCATTTCAAATTCATTTTCCTTTTTTTAGGCCGCACTTTCGAACTCAGTCTCTTTGGGTTACAAAGCTAGGAACTCGGTCTCTATGAAATCAATTGATATAATAACTTTATACAAGAGGGTAGCATTTATTGTACTCTAAAGGGTAGCATTAGCATTGAAAAATAGCACCAAGGTCATGCTTCAAAACTATCAATGTTGAGTCCTTAGTTGATCATCATCCAGATAAATATTATAGTTTGAATTATCTTCACCTTGATTAAGCAGAGAGAAATGCCAAATCAACCTAAAATATGCATTCTCAAATTAGTAACGATTCTTTTGGAATCTTAACCATTTGTTGGCACTCTATTCAATACTAAAAACGTGTGAGGCTGTGTGCAACAGAACATATTAAAAATGTACATAGTTATCTTTAAAGAATGTTTTAAGTAACATGTGTTAACTGACATTTATAGGAGCCAGTTCTTCCTGGTTGTTTCCTGCGAGCCAGAGCCATTGGACTTATGCCAATGATTGATCAGGTATCAGTCATCTCATATCGTATCGTATCTAGTTTTGGTTTTTCATCCGATAAAACTTTTATCTCCATTTCCAATGACAAATTTGTTCTATTGTGTTGACACAGGGAGAGAAGGATGACAAAATCATTGCAGTATGTGCTGATGATCCAGAATATAAGCACTTCACTGACTACAAAGAACTTGCACCTCACCGCATCTCTGAAATTCGACGCTTTTTTGAAGACTGTATCCATAACAAACTTGATTGTTTTACAGTTTACTTTATTTTTGTTTCTTCACAACTTTGAGTGTTTTTCTGTTAACATAATGCTAAGACAAAAAGAATGAGAACAAGGAGGTGGCAGTTAATGATTTTCTACCTCCAAGCACCGCGGTTGAAGCCATCCAGCACTCAATGTCAGTATATCTCGAGCAATTTAATGTGTCGAATTTAAACTGACTTTATGGTAAAAATATGACAACATTTCAGTAATGAAATGCTGTCAGTCTCTTAGATTAGATGATTGCTGCTTTTGTAAACATATATTGCATTATTATGCAATCTGCATCATATCTGATACTTTAAATATCTTATGAATGATTTGGCGCAGGGATCTTTACGCAGAATATATTCTGCACAGCTTGAGGCGATAGACAAGAATGTTGTTCTCCAATCTCCATTAATAATTAATCAGAATAAGCTGCAATCTACACAGTTATAAAATATCTTTTGATCAACTGTATCTATACTTTTATTATTATGATTTTTTATTTAGTTGGATAATATACCCACTTGAATGGTTCATCAAGTGAAAAACCACTATCAACTGTGTTTGATATGTAATGCTTCTCATGTAGAATCCTAAAAATTGAAGTGTTTTAACAATGTTAACAACTTTCCGTGGCATGATTTGGTATTATGTTTTTACCAATATTTGACTCGTCACACTTGTAATCTTCATTCCATACTTTTACTAACTAATAAATCACTTCAGGAAAGTAGATCATTGATTATTACCACATTATTAAAGGGGGAAAACTTACACATAAATTGTGTTTGGGTGAGCATTTTGATAAAGGTAATTCTAAGCTAAATTAATTTAATTATAAGTTTTAGAGTGAGGTATTTATGAATGATCGTTTTTACTTCGCTTGCGATGTTAAAATTGTGTAAAATATTTGACTTAATAAAAAGTTACCTTTTTGTCACTTCTAGTTAAACCGAGGTTTAGAAATAAATAAATTTTGTTTGATAGTGGCCAAACATTTATATTTTTACTAAAATCACTTTCGAAAGTGGAAAAAACCATATCTACTAGTTTTAACTGTGAAACCAAACACACATGAAGTATGATTGCAACATGAACGACATAAAAAAGGTTATAATAAGACCCTATCATCAGCCAATAATTAAATGAGCTGCTTCAAAAAAAATAGCCTGCAAATTAGTATAACTTTTAATAGCAGGTGTCAATAAGATACCTGACAAACAAAGCTACTACAGGAGTTATTGAAAACAATCATAGACTAAATGCTGGCTGTCAGGCCTCAATGCGAAATTCTGGTCTGTAACCACTTGTTTTATGCACTCTCTTCTGTTACAAAATATACTAGCCATGGTGAGTGTTCATAAATATAAAATTATGGGACCAGGCCCGTGTGCTAGTAGAAAAATTGCAATCTAGATTGTAACTTTCATATTTTTCTCATTGGAACCACAAATAATTGGACAACTTTTTCCCAATTCGTAAAATCTCTGTAGTTTCTAATTTATTTAACTACTGGTTCTGATTGGGAGATGGTAGTTTGAACAAGTTGATAAATAATTTGACAAGATAGAATGCGAATGACAAACACTCCATCTATCAAGAGTATAATTTGTTTATAAGTTCTAAGAGAAGAACAGCAGCTGAGTCTTTGGCCTTCTTGACGCTTGGCATTGGCTCTCCAATACATTCATCAGTCCAACCTTTATCAGTAGTATTGACGCGCACTGCGAAGGTAAACCTCTTTGCATGTGCAGGACCACCCTCACTCACACACCTACAAGTAATAGTATAAAATTAATAATACAGTCAAGTCATTTTAGCTCCTCTATACAAGTAACTTTATAATTTTGTACCGGTAGAATGGCATAGGCCAATTTCTTCGCAAACAGATGTCATTTAATGTCTGTCTAGTAAATGTCTGGTTCCCATTCTTTGTCTCATTCTCATCATTCTTCTCCTGAATTTTCTCCACTTCCTTCTCTTTCAAAGCTGCAAGAGCATTTCTGGCAGCTAATTTCTGTGCCATTTTTTTCTGTGGATTTTGAGCAGCCCCTACTTGTACCCCATCAATGAATACTTCAACAGTGGCCAAATTGCCAACACGACTTGCTCTATACTCCAAGCCTTCGGCCTGCTGCTGGCATCGCTCTTGCAGCTCACGCACAGGATGCATTGGCAAAGTCTCTGGGGTAACCATAGGATGCAAAAGAGGCTGAAAAACCTGGGAAAATTGAAAACAAATCAAGAATGTTCTCCTCAATATATACATATATAGAAAGAAAGGGTCTGTGCTTAAAAGCTAGGCACTAACCTTCCAAACAACAGCAGTATTCCTCCCACTGTCAAGAAAAATGGCACCAGCAATAGATTCAACGATGTCACCAAGGACCTTAGGAGCTTTGCAGTCTCCAAGACCAAACGAGTTAAACCCTGGTTTTGACAATTCATTTTGAACTTCCTTCACAAATTCTTTAATCTGTTGACAATCAAAAGAACAATGTCAGGTGGATCATGGACCACAAAAGATCACCAACAACAAGCTCAAGAAATTAAGAGGTGTAGGTTACATGATTCATCTCCAAGTAATAATTACTAATAAATGAAGTCACTAGAGAAAAATAAAACCTGTTTTTCTAGGGCACTGGACCCATGTCGCAAATGCATGTGAAGATTGTGTTTAACTGCAACACGTGCAAAATTTTCATTGTTTACAGCAGCAGCACGAAGGTCAGTCAGACGTCCTGGTGGCAGATCTGTGTACGAGAAAAACAAGTGCCTGGTTATAAGATGATCCAAGACAGCATCACCAACAAACTCCAACCGCTGATAACAGGATACTCCTGAAGATGGTCTGGAGGCATGAGTTATGGATTCTATCAGCAGTCCCTTGTCTTTAAACCTAATATTTAGAGCACCTTCTAAAGCATCAAAATCAACACTCCTAAGTATGCTGTCCGGAACATCAGATGGCTTTCTTGTACACTCCATCTCATCGGGATCAATCTCTATGTGAATACCAATCCATTTCATAAGGTGGTTAGCAGCATTCTTACCACCTTCGACATAATATACCCCAATCAGTGCTTCCACAACATCCGCAAGTGTCTTGCTAGACAGAACTCGGTAAGAACTTGAATCACTCTCAAGCTCACCATCTTCCATTTCATCCTCAAATACATCAGTGTTGTCCATCCTTTCAGTCTTAGAAATGGATTGCTCCTGCTCAAATAAAGATGACTCCCCATCCTTTGTATCCTCATCAAAGACAGGCAACACCCCAGGAGCTGCCCATCTGGATGGGGCAAAGCGGTCTGCTAGGATATATGATTGAAGACCCTTACTTAATGCATACTGATATAATACCATGTTACTGACCATTTGTTGTCTCATCCTAGTAAGCTGGCCTTCATGTTTCTGTGGATATTTTAGGAAAAGAAATCGACTAACAACCCATTTCAGATAAGCGTCTCCTAGAAGCTCTGCCCTCTCATAGCAGAATGTCTCCTGGCAAGAGGCAGCGGTCAAGGCCTCCAAGATCTGTTAATGTAGAAGGCATGGGTTAACTGTAGAAACTGGTATCGAAAGCTAACTACCTCGAGTTGAGAGGATACCTTTAAAGACTGAACAGGATAGTTTATCATATTCTTAAGCTGAACAGCAAGAAGCATGCTTTCAACCCTCCTCATTATTGAAGGCAGCCTTTGAGCACCACGAATGAGTGATCCAGGCAGTGGGTGTACTAGGCATAGCTCAGGAGGAAGGAAAACATAGTAAGTTTTGTCATGAGTCTCTTCAGATTCACCTTCATGTGCTACAATGACGCAACATTTCCCATTATATAAGATCTACAAATTTATGGAAAGGCTTAATAATTGCAGAGTCAGAATTATGAGAGAAAACCTTCGCTGTGTTCAAATCGAGGGGACAATAGATTCTTGCAGTATGATACACCACGCCCTCTTATAAGAGGTTGCTGCTTGTAAACTAAATCAACACCATATCTAAACGAAAGCAATAAAAGAGAACCAGTAGCCACGTGCACCCTGAGTTGTGCAGGAAGGCTCAAAAAGCTTATGTAATCTGGAAGGCTCAACATGCTATTGTCACATTCAATGGGACATTTTTTATGAAGCCCTCACTATTGGAGGTGACAACAGATGCCTCCTTCACAGATTAGGATTAGCTTCCTGGTCTTCCTGCACAATATTAGAGGTGCAATGCGGCTAACATGTTATCAGTGAGATTTTTCAAGACACAAATGAAAGAGTATGAAAAAATGGAATAGGGAGGATTGGCTGGATGAAAGAAAAAAAATTAAACAAAAGGGTATAGAATAGAAGAGTAATATGATATAAAAAGAGAATGCCACATCATACTTTTGCTTGTAGTAATCAGCATAAGAACTGTACTCCAGAGGACCAAGATAACCTTCTTTCCTAGGGAAAG
>NC_021162.2:76530831-76563575 GCF_000331145.2 Cicer arietinum
AAGAGTTCTCTGCTGACATTTCATAGCGTATTGAATCAACATAAAACCTCTTCCCTGAATGAGCAGCAGTTACAATTCTCCCTACCAGATCCTCTGCACTAGTACAGGTATCTGCCATCATCAGTTTTCCTTTGGCAGTAGTCATGTTGATAGGCTTTTGTGTTTGCATGGAATCTCTGTGAGGAACCAATCCTGAAGCTTTCACCACATCAAACTGGGCCACCGCTCCTCTGATTCCATAGGTTGGATGTGATTTTTGCCCAAAAGCCAAGCCATGACGCAATTTCCCAAATCCATACTCCCTTCTATCGCCACCTAAAGTTCTCTCATTAGTACCAAGGTAAACATCTGGTCGAGCCTTCTGGAGGGGATTTTTCCATGCATCGGCTCCAATTATTGTCTCAACCAGATGCCAGTCAATTTGGTTCATAGGATCTAAAGACTTATCGCCAACCATTGGGGCAAACAAATATGCTTTTGCAGGATCCCAAGGAGTGGTAGATGGTTCAACATCCACATCCAAGACAATGCTCATTAATCTTACATGAAAGCTTTTCAGGGAAGACAACTGCATGCCATAAAAAAAGGTTTCATCTAGTTATCAGAAACTAAAATGTTTAAAAGTTATGAACATTTGAAAAAGGTATAGACGATTGTTAATCTGCCAACCTGACTCTCAGTTATATCTATTGACCCTCTAAAGACAAGAGATGCCTTTGTAGTCACGGTTCGAGCGATAAATAGATCCATCGACATCGATAACACCTACAAAAATAAATGTGATCAAAGGGAGAAAATGAGTTATAACACTTGTATATGAACTATAAGCAGTAGCGCAGATAGAAATTACTACCTCTGCATCCAGCTCATTGCCAAAAAGTACGGCAAAATCTGAAATCTGATTCAAGAATGGATCCTTTGAATGGCCTAAATTTTCGCACTTTATGGTATACATATAAAGATGAAACAACTTGGAGTCGTTGCAAGCATCTTTTCCAGATACAATCCATTCTCCCTGAAAATCCAGATATCATTGAGCAAATCAACTCTTGTGACTGGAGTGAAGACTAATAAAAGCATATTATTTTTATATGCACATATACATAGTAGATGGCATGCCTTTTCATTTGTAGAAGCATTCTAGTTCTTTTCCTTCCCTTATATGAGGAAATATCTAGAATTCTAAACTCTAGATTGCATTTATTCAATATTTATCCTCTCTATTCTTATAGAGAATCCCACATTGGATAGTAATATGGCCTGAATAGCAGTTATAAGTGATGGGCATGTCTAGCTTACAAGCTAGTTTTGTGGGGTTTAGTTATGTCTAACCTAAATTTTAAGAGTTCCGTTGATAATTCATAATCATCTCCAAAGCCTTCAAGGTCAAAGCACTTGATTGGAGATATTAAAACACAAGCTTTGTATACAAATAATAAATGACAATGTGCTCTGGTCATTAAAAGAAAGATTTAAATTATGTCATTAGATATTGTTATTAATAGGAGATTATGGTGTCATTTGAATCATAAAGCCAACCCCACCTCCGCCTAGTACTAAAAGGCATTGGTTGTTCTTGTATGTTCTGGTCAACTATATACCAAAACCCTCACATCACAAATACAACTTAGACCACATAACTTGCAGAATAGTTGAACCAACCTTCAGTATGTCGGCCACACCTTCAGGATAGAACTCCCTATGTCTAGCAGTCCCTGGAACTGCATCCCCTTCATCATTTTGTTCAGCCTTTTCTCTTTCCCCCCCACTTCCTTTATCAGGCAATAGCATATCAGTGAATGCTCCCATCTCGTGCAATTTTTTGCAAGCAGCTAGACAAACGGCCTACAAAACACGAAAACAATAATCAATGCTTGCATATAAAGACAGGCAGAATCAAGGAAGTTCATAATAAATTATGACATGCCTGTTGTGCCAAGCGCATTGAACTGCAGATAGGACCCTCCAGGTTTTCAAATGGCGCATTACACGGCAGTTGAAGCTTGCATGAATATTCAGTGGAAACTCCAGATTTTTCATGCTTCTCCATAATAAACTCCGGACGAAGAATCGAATATCTGGAAAATGAACAGAAGGCACCCAAATCATAATTTATAGCTCAAAATACAAAAGCTAGTAAAGGAAACCACCAATCTCAGATAGAAATGCAGCACCTGTCACTAGGTAGCTGAGAGCAGTAGAAGTGAACAAGACCTACAGCAGAATTTAAGCTAACTACTGCACCAGTAGATTTCACCTGATAAATTGTTTCTGGATGGGTATCTACAGAAATCAACCTTGAAGTGTCTTTCAGATGACTAAGGTCAGTTCTCTCTATTGCTTCTCTCCGCAAAGTTTCCTCACTATTCCTGGCATTCCTTAGGAATGCTTCATGGGATAAATTTCCCCTACATACAATACAAACCAATCCAAGTTTTCAGTTATTCAGCACCTATTGTCATATGAAACAAACACCAGGTAGAAATGTAAAAGAAATAAAATATAAAAGCAATGATGATCAACGCCAGATCCACAAAAAATTCCCGGCGTCAGTTTCTGCGCGTCTATTGGAGAAGAAAAAACAATAACATTTGACAACATAATTAATCATTGATAGAAAACTCAAACACATTTGAGATTAAATCATTCTGACACTAAATAAAAAAAAACAAGTTTTATCTTTATTTCATATAGAAAACCAATTAGCTCAAGTGGCACATAGTTTAGACTACTTGATCCCATGTTCAAATCCTATGCAACAACTATGACACAGCTTCAACCTCTCCCCTACCCGCACTGATTATTGGACCTCCCATGCAACAAACGCATAAATTTGTTATTTAATAAAAAGAAGAATTTCATTGAGATAAAGAGATGAATTACAAAGAGAAAGGAGGATGAGAAATACTCTTAAACCAAAGAACCCCCAAAAAAAAACCCCACATAGAACAGAAAATCAATGGTTGGAGGAAAATCATAATGATAATAATAGTCTAAAAGCACCCAAAAAAGAATAAACATTTTCTACACTGGTTGAATGGGCAATCTGAACCTTTCACCACACACTCAGTATGACAGAATCAATGTTATTATAGCAGGTCATTGACTTGATTTTATGCAAACCATAAGTAAGAAAACAGGTCATCCGAGGAAGAGTAAAACACATAGGCCAAACATAATCAATTCCCTCACAAAAAGGTTATGATTTTCTTGGGCTATCCAAATCTCTAGAAAACAATACGTCAACATAAACGAAAAAAAGAAAATGCCAATAGATGACACAGCCATAGCAAGTACCTCTCAACCATTAGGATGTAATCAGACCCAGGCTTTCTAGCACGTCCCCTAGACTGAATGTATGCCAGAACAGTCTTTGCAAGATCAAAGCGAATAACAACATT
Source organism: Cicer arietinum (assembly GCF_000331145.2). Taxonomy (NCBI): domain Eukaryota; kingdom Viridiplantae; phylum Streptophyta; class Magnoliopsida; order Fabales; family Fabaceae; genus Cicer; species Cicer arietinum. The sequence goes on from NC_021162.2 coordinate 76,534,233, forward strand.
ACATTGTCGGATATCAAGTCCTTCCTCAGCAACACTTGTGGCGACTAACAACGTAACCTACATATGAGTAAAATGAGATCAGGAGAATACAAGGGATTAATCCCCCCCTGGAATCTTCCTGTGGAGTCAAGTTAACATGAAATAAATCTTACGCGCCCATCACGGAACTTTGCAATTGTATCGTGCATTTGGTGGGTCCGCATTTCCTGACTATTGTTGTGACCAATCAAGCTTGCACACTTCACAAAACTAAGCGATGGAAGCTCAGTAAAAACCTGCAAAGTTGACAGACAATGGGCCAATAGTTATGCGACTGAAGCAATAAAAAGGAACTATGTATGTAATTTACATATATAACCTTGGGTAGAACTAATGCAGAGACAACACGCTCAACAAAGATGATTGCACGGAAGTCGTCTGTGTTCTGATACTTGAGGAGTATCTTGATTAAAGCCTGCACCTTAGGGGTCACCTTGCCATCAGCCACAGCAGCACCTATTATGACATCCACGTGCTCCCCACCAGAGACGACTACACAAAAGTGTCCTAGCTTAATTAGAAAGACAAACTACATTTCATCTTAACCGTTGGTATTTAAATAGCTTCACATATTGAAGCATAAAATAGAGACATTGAGGATAATAACATGTTGAGTGGTACAAGCACAATCTCAGTGTACGTTTCAGACTCTTGACGACAATAATTCTTCTTGATACTCCTAAATGGGAAGCAATACAGATATTGGTACCACCAAGTGTTCAAGTCCTGAATGTTCATGCACAAATGTACACAAAATACTAATGCTATTGCCCGAGTAAAATATTGTCTAAATTCTGAGAGTCAAAGCTACAACAGTCAAAATATGAACACATGTAATTTTGAGCCATTACAATATTTTAACAATCAGGCTCACCGTGACTATCCGGAAGCTCTCCTTCTTCAATCTCTTCGTGTTCGTCAGACCCACTGTGAGCCGCGCCATTCTCTGAGTCATCAACTCCAACATTTTTCTCAGAAACGGCACCCTCTGACAGTTGACATTTCAAAAGAGATACAACTTTGCTCAGATAAGATTCCTGAAACTTGACATCAAGTTGGTAGTTTGCCCTTTCATCATTTTGCAGAGCTGCAAGAAAAGATTGTGCAACCTGTAAATGAAAGAGAAATTATGAAGATATCTACGAAATTCATGATTCCTCATTCTCCATGAAATAGTATGTACCTTATATGCACACCACTGTCCCAGTTCACCGAGTGCATAATTAATAGCTCTCAACTTCTGAATTAGGTTTGCAGCTCCATCACTTTCTGTTCTTTCAGAAACACCATATACTTGGCGCAGCTCTTCCTTAGATCCAGCATCTCTAGCTCCCATAAACTGCCATTTGCTTCTTCTTGAACTAGATTTTGCAGCTTCCTCAACTTCAGTCTCCATCTGCTTTATCTGCTCATGTAAATAACATAGACTGGCCGCTTTATCATACTCCACCACAATCTCAGAGGGCATGGGCACATGTTTCTCCAGCTCTTTACGATCTTTAATGGTACAAACTATTGAATCTAGCTTACTTTCAAGATTACGAATTTTTATTGCACAATCTACTTGGCTGGATACACCTGAATATTAAACATGAGTGATGTTGATCACATATGCTAAAAGAGTAGAAAGTTGTTGAACTAGGGACTCGATCCCCGAGCAAATCATGGCATGAAAAAAAAAAAAAAAAAGTAACAGCATAGGATCCCAAGTTCAGTTGAGCATCTTCATAATTACCCTTCAAATTAACAGGAGAAGCAGTCATTCCAAATACGGATGGCCTCTTTTCTTTGGGTGTTGTATGGTAGAACTCAGACATCACCAGCGAATAAGGGTGTTTCTTCACAGCATGATGGCACTCGTCCAGAATCAGAAGATTGATTGCTTCCATTTTTATTATGCTATGCCTCAAAATGTTCAAAAGTATTTGAGCAGTCATGACTAAAACCTACAGCAAGAAAAACCAATTGAGTAATTGCAGTACAAAAACATACCAGGACAAGGAAGAAGAATAGCAACAAGGCCAGGGAAACCAATTACAAAAGAAATCTTTAAACTCATACAGTCATGTAATTTCATGTGTTACACAAAAGGTCAAGCCAGATCAAACATTAAAGCAATAAGATTAATATACGGTATCAAAAAGAGAAACAATATCTATGAACACTTGGCTTGGATTTTGATCATATAACTTGTGCATTGGAGTTTTAATCGATAGATGTAGTGTTTGTTTGGCGCAGTTGTGTTGCTAATATACTGTTAGCACTTCTTGTGCTGTGTGTACATTCATTAACATAATGAATATAATAATTTTGCCATTTAAAAAAAAAAAAGAGAAACAAATGCCGTAGTAGGAAATTATTAATAAGTATACCCACAATCCCTACATATGATTTGTCAGGGAAATAAGAAAAGAAAAACAAAATCTAGTACTGATGCAAGAACAGCTAACCAAGCATTTTCTCACGGGGTGGTGTCAGCTACATAGATCAACTCACACCATAAGGCATAACCTCTTGCCTTCCCCTTTCCCTTGGATTACTTAGGCTACATTTAGATATCTAATGGAGGTAGGAGCAGAACACAATGGGATGGAGTGGAGTAAAGTGGAATGGAACGGAACAAAATAAGTTTACAGCTACATTGTTTGGCTTATTTGACAATAAAAACAGAAAAGGACTTGTTCCATTCCATTTAGTCCAAACCCGGAGGGGGGGAGTATTGGATGGAATGGGACGTCCATTCGAAACATCCTATTTTAACCAATCCAAAGAATGGAACCTTTAATGACCCCAATGCATTCCACTCCATTCTATCTGTTTCCATCAATCAAAACATTGTCTTAGAGAATAGTCCGAGTTGCAACCCAATATGTGTTCGAAAGTGAACTGGAACATAGAGGCACCACAAACTGGAACCCATATCCCAAATCATCATTCAGAGGGTGGTTTGGAAAATTCGGTAACACTGCTCATGTCCTATTTGCTATAAAGGCTACCCTTGCTATAATTCTGATACATAATACTTTCCTTCCATTTAGAGAATGCATACACATTTGCTACACATGAACAGGTTATCTTTAATAAAATAATATTAAAAACAAAATACACAGGAAAAAGAACAAAACTTAACATGATCAGCATTTCATAAAGTCAGAATATATACTGTGCAGAATTAACAACAACAACAAAAAAACTTCATAAGTAGACTCAAATACAAGTTAATAAAAGGGAAAAAACAAAGCAATCATAAATAGAAAGTTCTAGACATACATGCTTAGTGTCAAATTCACGCTGCCATCTTCGAGCATCCCAGAAATCCTGCCCCATTTCTCCACAATAGTGCCCCACTTGATATCCAGTCCGCTCACGGATGACTTCAGCTTGCTGTAATCAGACAAAGAAGTAGAACCACTTCAGGTTGTTGTAGTTAGAGAGAAAACTAGAGAACACGAGTATCCTCCACCAAGTAAGTGAAAAGACACACACATTCATTAAATCCTATATTGTCTCTGAGCAAAATTATTTTTAAAAAAAAAAAAAAAAAATGGTTGTGAGAAAGTACAGTACCTGGTAAACAAGTGGAACTTTTGGAACCAAAAACACTGCAAGCATTTTCTTATTCTGCTTATGTAAAGTCTCCTGTATAGATTTAATGAGAAGAACTGCGATGAGGGTTTTTCCAGCTCCGGTTTCAAGAAAAGCTATGGTATTTCTGGTCTTGGCCTGGTGAAGAACATCCAACTGATACTGTCTGGCTTTTTCCTCAGGAACCTTTTCCTTAGGCTTATCATGAGAAGTGTTATGATTGTGTTCGTCCTCCTGTTTGATGTGATTGTGGATTTTGTGTTGGCGAATAGGATCAGGTTCCCAAGTACCCAATCGAAAGACTAAGTGATTGGAAGCAGAGGACTTATCCCTCTCCCAGTAACCTCTTTGTTCTCTAACATCTCTCCTAGTTTTCCTATCAATGTCAGTATCAGAATGATCTCTTGGCCTCTTCTTCCTGTTATTGAAAGAGGCGTCCTTGTTGGGTTGATGATTGAGTGTAGCATAGAAAGGGTTTTGATTATTGTTGAATGGGGAAAGGCGAGGCCTTTTGGGATGATCATGATGATGAAGTGTGTTAGTGTTAGTGTTAGTGTTGTTGAGCAAAGCATGGTGTTGTTGAATAGTAGGATTTGAGAGGTTAGTGTTAGGATGAGAGGAAGTGTGAAGAGGGAGGCCAGCACCGTTCTTGAAGCTGTCTAAGATTCGATCAATTCCACCAAAAAAGTCATGATTATTATTATTATTATTGTTATTATCGGGTGAGTGGTCAATTGAAGAAAGATCAAAATCAATGAAATCGCAAGAGATGTCTTCGCAAGCATCGAGCCAGTAAGAGGGGGAGGAAGCATTAGCATTAGCATTAGCATTAGCATTCGCATTCGCGTTCGCATTCGCATCCTCCGTCATCATAAGATAAAAGAAAGAAGAAATTCAAAAAAAAAAAAAAAAAAAAAAAAAAAAAAAAATAAAAAAAAAAAAAAAAGAAAAAATAAAAAAAAAAAAAAAAAAAAAAAAAAGAGAATAGAATAGGGGAAGACAGACCGCAACGGAACGCAACGGAACGGAACGCAACAGAAGAGAGAATGAATATCTTCTTCAACCAACGTGTATTGAGTTGAGTGTTGAGACTTCAATTATTCGCTCCCCTCACTCAGCGGTCTATCAACGCCTATTCTGCTTCTTTCTCCTTTTTTTAAGATTCACTTTCACACACACACACCTCTCTCTCTCTCTCTCTTTTTCAACTCTATAAAACCCACACCCAGCGACCCACACAACAAACCTACTTTATATCTAATTTCTAATACCTTTTTATACTAATATTATCCTTCTAAATAATATTTACCTATTATTACTACATCAATTAAATTTAACTCACATCATTTAATTTATGTGCAAATTCTTTTTTATATCAATCACATATAAAAATTACATTTTTTTAAATTTGGAACTTGCTTCTATCTCAAACATGTAAAATAGAAAACAATTAAAGATTAATTATCACTTTCTTTTACAAAAAAATCAATTATTATTTGTCAAATCATCAATCAAATAAGAGTGTAATTATTTTTTCAATTTTTTTAATTAAATAATATTATATGATAAATTAAACAGCTGTGATTTGTCATCAGTTAAAACTATTTTATAATGATATTACATTTTCTTTAATCTAAAATCAATTACAAACTTAAAATTATTTTTTACAAATACTAATTTTGAGATACATTTATGGTCCAATCACTTTTATACTCTTTCCATGTTTACTAGTTTGAAACTTTGAATGCATTTATTTATTCCTTGTATAAATGGGTATGAAAACATTATATTTTAATATTAAGATTAGTCAAAACAGTTATATTAAGAACAAAAAAATGGGTATATGGGATGATCTTTTAAAATAACAAAGTAGCTTACACTTAATGTTGACCAATGGAAGTATAGGTAGTGGGCAACACTAAAGTGGCAAAATATTAATAAAAAAGATTAAGGAGAAGATGATGATGTAAATGGTGCTGGATTCATTTTCAATAATTAATTACAATATTAATAAAGTGAATGTTGTTTTATTTTTCAACTTCCTTTGACAATAAATTTCAGTAAATTTGTCTGCTCTCTGTCTAAATTAGATCTCTATCTAAATTAGATGAATTTCATGAAAAATGATTTGGTTTGATTTACTCAAATCAATTGGTGTTTTTTAAATAAACTAGTCTTAAAATATCTAAAAATATATGAAAAGTTATCATGTTAAAAGAATGTTGGCGGATAGTATTTAAAACATTAAATCCAATAAGCAAATAAATTATTGTTCGAAAAATTCATTGAATATAATAAGCAAATAAATAAATTAATAAGATCAATACGTAGTGAAATGAGTGACTACATAAAACTAATTAGTACATAAGAAAATAATTGAAATCAAAATATAATAAGCATTTTCTTTAGAAGGAAACTATAATACATTTGATGATGATCATGTTAGTAGACAAACGTGGTGCCATTACAAACAAACAAAGTGTGTGATGCCCAAATAAAAAAAAAATGTATTTTGCACAACTAATTATATAAAATATTAAAATCCTAATACGAAGTGTGCGTTAATTGTTCTATAATATTCAAATTCAAAATTTCAAAGGACACAAGTGATAGCAATTAAAAAAATTTGCCAAATAAATGTTTGATTTTGATCGAATCTTAAGTTATTAGTTTTGAATGTCACAAACTCAATACCCAACATTTTAAAGAGTGTAGCTATTAAGTGTGATTATGTAGTATGGCATTATTAGTTTTGTTGGGTTTTTATTTTGCTTCGGTTTGTTGAAATTGTGGTAATGTAATTCTTATATATTTTATATTTTACTAAAATATTGTACGTGAAATAGTCTTTTAATAAAATATTTTTTTTGGTTTGTTAAAAAAAAATATCATTTTTATTTATTTGAGTTAACATTAAAATATATATATATATATATATAATTAAAATAAATTAGGGCTTATTCTTCCCATTCCCTTTTATCTTCCCTTTTCCCACATCAACCCTACCCCAAATCTTATCCCAAACACTAAAAAAAAACAAACAAAAGGAATATTACATGAAGGAGAGGGCCTGGCTTTGAATTTCCAAACGTAGTAGTAGAAGCAACAACACCAAAAGAATTGTGGTTGATGTTGTTATTAGGGACCATATCTCATACCATCAACGACATGATGTATTTTTTTTTTTTATCAAGGGGAAACCAAGGAATTGTGAAACACAAATTAAAACACGTGAGCTTAAATTTAAAAAGCATTTTAAAGACTCAAAGCATCTTTGATTCTTCCCCCAACAACACTTTTGAACCAATTATTAACAAAATAAATAAATTTTGCAAATAGGAAACCAGAAAATTTTAAGATAATAATGTAAACAAAGTCATTATAAATCCAGAAAGTAATCGCAAGTGGTGCTTTTTCGCAAAGTAATTTTGTTCGAACTCAATAACTCATGGGTGCTCATTTGAATCTATTCCAACTTTAACAAGAAAAAATTAATTTGATCACATGTGAGTTTAAATCTTTTTCTTCTTTTATGATATATAAAGCTTAAGGTGTTGATACTCACCTCAGACTTATTAGTAATTTTTTATTATATTTTTTATATAGATATATTTATTTACATAAATATTTTTTTATTTAAAATATAATCTACTTTTTAACAGAAAAAACTAATTTTATATTATATTATCATCATCTATTAATTATTATTGTATATAGTATTGCTAATGAACAATTTTTTTTGAAAATTTTATTATATATATGTGTGTACAGAGAATAGATCCAACTCCAATAAAGAGTGGAGATAGATATCCATTTTTCAAACATGTAAAGGGGTTGGTACAAGGTACGATCTAATTTATGTAGTAAGGTAAATTTTGGTTTTAGAAAAAGCTTCTTGTCTTCCTCCTCCTCTTAAAAAGAACTAAAGGACACGTTTAATAATATAGTTGTCAAATAGACTGACCTAATTATGCTCGCTTTAACTCGACAAATTTAATTACATTAATGAGTCAAATCAAGATTGATCCATTTGAAAATAGACTACAAATTTTTGAAACCTACCCAATCAATATAGACTTGTTGCATAATAAGCGTACACAGCCCATTTAATTTTAAGTTTTTACATTAACACTGAATATCAATTAAACTAATTTTGTTCATTAAGTTGAACCAACTTCATGATTTATATTTTGATTAAGTTAACAATTTAAAATATAATTTTATTAAGAACAGCAATGACATAGAGATATAGAAAGTGGGCCAGTATGGCACAAGGAAACTTTCAATGTGGCAAAATTGGGCTTAGAAAAAAAAGGTTGTTTTGTGTTAGGTTATTGACAGCCCAAAGAAAAAGAAAAGGTAATAAATGGGAATTAGTTAAGAGATGGCGTATGTGAGTAGAATGAATGGTTGGAGTGGTGGGAAGAGTACAGGTTGACAGATAAGTGGAGCATATACTAGATGAATAAATGAAAGGAAAGGGCCTATTGGATTGTGTTGTGGGGGCTGTAGCACCTATTGCCCTAATCCAATAACTAGAGTGATCGAGTCTACATGCAATTCAAGATTGGAAAGCGACTCAACGGTAAGAAAGCCCAACGGTTTTCTCAGAGTGATGGATAGTAGACTCCTAGTGTGGGGTTACTATATATTTTTCACTCTATATTCTCAATTTCAATTACATAACATAACTATTAACTACTATATGCTTCAACAGCAGCTACCTATGTTTTATAGCTGCAACCTGCACCTGCTATTATTATTATTATTATTTATACTATTACTATTCTTGCTTCTCACACCCCACCACAACCATACTGTGCCCCCCCATATATACATCTCAAATGGAATTATTTTGGTAAACTCGCCACCACTCAATAAACTTCCTTTTCCAGTAATCTGGGTTCATTGGTATAATTGTATTTCTATGTTACATATATATATATATGGTCCCACACCTATTCTTTATCCCCTTCGCTTCCCTCCCCCTCCCTATACATGTTTTTTTATATTCCACAAATTTATATATGCGAATCGTTTTTACTATAATTAAGTATATTTAAAAATTAAACTAATTAATTAAATACACATTTAATGATCATAATAACTAATTACAATTATATGTATTTATATGTTTATAATTTTAGTAAGTTAAAAAATGATCATGACAAGTCTCATATATATAGTCGATATCTCGTGTTTTTATTTTTTATATCGAAACATTTAGTACCTAGTTGTTATTAAATATTGTTGATTCACTCTCACTCTTCCTTACAGATATGCTGCTACTGCTATATATCTTAAGACTAAAGGGTAATTTTCACGATTTTAGTATCCTATCTTTTCTTTCTGTCTCTCTCTGGAATAGTAAATCCGCACGACAAAAATCTTCCTTTCATATCTGCATACGTAATATTTAATTAAGCACACATTACCTTATTGGCTTCCCAAGATTTGGTTAAAATGAAGTGCCCTGTTCATCAATTTAGGTCTCATACGTCTCGATTAAGAAAAGTTACTTGACACTATTTTTAAAATATATATAGCTTTTGAACCTAGCTAGTTCAAAAAGAAACTGGACCACCATGTGAGAGGATTGAATATTATGCTATTTTCTTGTACGCGCTTTTGCCATTTAATTGGGATTTGGGAGATTCTTCTCAAAAGTTATCTCGCCACATAATTAATATTAATATTAATATATCCACGTTATTATCTACGCCTTTTATAAACTCAGCATATATTAACCATATTTTGCGAAAATAAAATTATTGCATCTTACTCTGTGTTTCTAATCCATGCCATTTATATCATTCTAACATGAAGGATAAGCTAGAACCTTAAAAAGCTTTCAATATAGTATTTCAAAATTAAGTCGTATTAATACTTTTAATTTGACTCAAACTAATTAATACTTCCTCCAAAATTAAAATGGTACTAATAAAAGTTAGATGTAAGAAGGAGTCTGAATTCAGGTTGGTTTAGGCAGCTAACTTATTTTGCTTGGGGAATAATTAATGACACACATATATATAACATAAATGTCTCTAAAATAGTAGGACTTCGTTTGCGAGAACATGACATATGTAGTTTGTCTCTCTACACATGCATGACAAAATTTATGGTTTGTGTCATAATTCTTTGCATCCCTTTACAGAGATGGTTAGAAATATAGAAACTGGTCCACCCCATCCCCAAACTCTATAAATGGAAATCTAAACTTTAAAATTCTAGAAATTTAAGCAAGCATTCAACTTTCTACGCTTGAATGAATGAATGAATTGCAACAAAAGACAAAAAAGGGGAAATTTGATACCGTGAACCGCCGATAACTCGCAAGTCTTGGACGATGGATAATTTACTTAATTTAATTTAATACTAGTTCATGAATATAAAACTTTACGGTGATTTTTATATATTTACTTTATAATTGAATTGAAAATTTGAATTATTGATAAATTTACAGTATTATAAAAATATATATGTCCTTATTTTAATATGAAGTAAATTCGCCGAATTTACGTATCAAATTCACATAGACAAAACCAATTTAGTTAAAAATTTAAATTTAATGACTTTGATAAATAAAAATCTATGTGTTGTCAAAGTTTTCACATACTCTAATCGTTGCTAGAAAACAATCGTATCGTTTTATAATTTTTATGTTATATTTTTGTGCTCTTAACACACACACATATATATATATATATATATAGATACCATGACGATGGGGATGTTGATCCAGAATTGTGATCCATATTGCACCATGAAAATATGAAAGAGATCATTATATACGACGATTCCAAATTTATATAAAATTTACAAAAACTATATATATGGCAAATTTAATTTCAGTCCAATTTTGAGTATTATAAAATGTGTACCCGATGAAAAATATAATAGTGAGATGTATAACTACTCAAATGTGTCACACTTGTATTTTATTTATTTCATAAAAAATAATATCGCTCTTATGTAATTCTTTTTTTTTATTCGTATATAAAATCCTAAAAAAACTTATACATAATTACAAAATTTTATGTTCGACTAAGTATTTACAATTTAGAATTTATTTAATATTTTTTAAGAAGTAAAATATATTTCATTTACAGAATTGTTCTACATGGCAACATAAAAGTAATTTAATTTTCCGCCTATTTTAACTTTTTTTTAACACAAATCATTTTTTTAGGCATTTCTATGGCAAATTGGCAATCATTAATACACCATATCGATCGATTTAATTGTTTTATAAAAAAAATTACAAAAATATGGTATATCATTTAGTATATCACCGACCAAGTTCATATAATAAAATTCATTTTGAGTCACTATTTATTGTTATCTAATAAGAACAACAACGCCAACTTAAATAACACAAAAAACTAACTATTCCAAATAAATGAAGAAGATCACAAAAATACTCAACACACTAAATACCTAAAAAAATATCATCATTTTGGGACGTTGAAATCACCCACACAAAGCCAGACAAATGTCCAAGCAAAATAAGGGCACATGTTTCCCCATCCCTCACCAATATCATAATGCCCATAGCCGAGTTAGCACCCCGTATTCATTGCCAAATACCAAGTTATATTATGATATTAAATACTATTAATATTTTTGTTGTTTAATTTTAATAATAATTATATTATATTTTGTCATGTGCATGAAACAAGGTTAATTAGAGAGGAGGATATTTCATTTGAACAGGTAGGTAGCTACTAGGTGATGAGCATGAGAGTTCCAAAAGAGACAATAAACGTAACCATAGTAACATATATATAGTGGACTGCCAGTGCATATAATTGTAACTAGAATGTGACTAGACACCATTCATCTCGCCACGCCAAAACCAACCCCCCCTCCCTCCCTTTTCTCTCTTCCTTAAGTATCACAATGTTAATCTTTTTGCTTGTCTACAAATCTATCTATTATTTATGGCCATTGGAGGCTGCATCCAACACAAATTATGAAACGGGCACGTACACATGGACCACTTGATAGCCAACTATATATCATGAATCTAGATATATACTTAGTATAGCCAACTATACTCAACACTTTATTTATTTATTTAGAAATACAACTATACTTAACACTTCTTATTGTAATTGACTGAATTTTTTTATGTTTTTGAAAAACATAACCCACACTCCACAGCTCAAATGGCATGAAAGACTCCCAATCCTATACTTTCAAATTGCGGTAAACATTTATATTATGGAAAAATGCAATCTAAAAATATAACTATGATATCACAAGTAACCAACCCTAATTGTACTGACTTTAACCTTATGGCGACCCAACCTAAACTAAATCCATATTATAGACAACCCCTGTGTTTTGTAATGCTGTTATATTTTTTGAAATTTCAAATTCCAATACACAAACGACTGCTCTCTCTTTTCCAGAACATTCTCAAGCTCTATATATATTCTTAACTTTTAACAAATGGAAAAATCGCCGCAAGACCCATATATCTCAACATTGAACTCTTCTCTATCCCATTAACTCTATGTTATGGCATTTATCTAGATTTTGATCTCACAATTACAATAGCTACAACTCAATTAAGGTATATTGTTACATCACCACTTAAAATTTTCACATAATTTTTTATTTTGTTAACTATATATAATTTGATCGATTAATGGCTAAAATTATTATTATCACACTTTAATTATATAAGTTTTTTTATTTGACATGTTACCAATATTTAGTGTCCGAATTTTTTTTACTATGTACTATATAGAAAATATATTTTTATAATTATTTTAGGTGTCAAGTCCTACATTAACATTTTTTATTAAAAAAATATATTCACGTGATCATAAATCACAATATATTGAGTCCCTTAGGATAGAAGAAAATTATATGCTCAAAGAAACTCCAAAATGATAAATAAATGTTATAAATACAAATGAGACGATCAATATTATCCATTTATATCTTTGAGAAATAGGCAATGTCCTTAATTTTATATTAAGGAAATAAGGAAGCCCTTCATATATACTATTGAAGACAATGGCGAGACTGCCTTACAAAGATGAACAAAATAAAATTCAAAACAAATCTTATACAGTTGCTTTCAATAATCATAAAAGATTCAACATACAAAAAATAATGATCATGCACATTTTATGTTTATATTTATTTTATTAATAATATTTATTTTACTATCAATTATTTATTTGTTTGGATTTAATTTGTTCATACAACAGTAATTTTTGTTTGTTTGTTTTAACCCTCATGTTCTTAGGGGAAGGTTCTATTTCATAAGTAAAGCCAGACAAAAAATTCATTCCAGCCAAGAATCAAACATAGATTTTTCGAATAATCCGTGTAATTTATTAATGATCATTTCAATCTAATCACTTAATTTGGTGTAAGTTAATTTTTCCACATGTATTTAATCATATATCACATGTAGATATTTGTGAATATATTTTTAATTTGATGCATACGTAATAAAATTTTACACTGATCTACATCAATAGAAATTATTTTCTATTTTTCATTAAAAAAACTATTTAAATTAAAACAGCATATATAATTTAAACATGTTCCAAATATTTATTTACAAAATATAAAATAATTATCATTATTTAAAATACTTCGGAACAAAACCAAGAATATAGAGTAAGAAAACAAGTTAAGTTGTTTAACGTTTTGGCATTTGAATTTCAATTAAGAAATGAAATTAATATAGTAAATTTTAAAAAATATATTACCTTTCTACATTATTATTTACTCTGTCATAATTACTAGAAATGAAAATGAGATATTAGTAACGTTAAGAGTAATAATAGGAAATAAATTAAATAATTAATATTTCGTTTTTCTTTTGCTACCTACGTAATCAATATTTTAGGGGTGTGTCTAATATGAACCTCTAAAAAATATCCAACAGATTAATCTTTAAGATTTTTAATAAAAAATAAATTTTAAAATAAAAAAGGAGAACAAATAAAAATATTTTATTAAAATTTATTAACAAGAAATCCATCTTTAAACCAGGACCATATATTAGACAACTCTTAATTACGTTAATTCACATAACAAATGGTCCTACTTGTAGACATGATATTTGGTTTTATCACTACATATTTCATAGGAGGTTGGTCACCGGTAAGAAAATAAAGAGCATCTGGCATATTAATATGACACATGGTTATTTGGAGTATTTGACTAATGAAGAATATTACGACGAATATAATTCCCCCTCCAATATATATATATATATATTTTTTTTTTTATTTTTAAAAAACATTTATTTATCTAAATAATAGAATTGTACTCGAAAAAACTGTTATCGTATGTTTTAAAGTATATTGTAAACTCTTTGAAACAAATATTTTATTAAAATTTATTTTATTTTCATCACAACTTTGTTAAAACTGTAAATTTTATTTTTATAATTGACCAAATATTATACTTCAATAATTAATGCATTAATATAACATATGAATAATTAATACATTTAGATGGTTTTATATCATATAATTGTATGTCACATTATTTAAAATATGTCAAATCGTTATTTTTTAGTTCAAAAATTTAAAAAAAATACTAAAAACTATAAACTTTAAAAATAAAAAAATCAATTCCGTAAATTGACAATAATCTAGAGACCAATATATATTAATTTGACACACCGCCTACAATAAGTTAAAGTGTTATATCCACACACTTTACAAACAAATCATCCCCAAGATAAAAATTTAATATGAGGCAATATATAAAATTACGATCCGGCTACCCTCGCTTAAATATCATTAATTTATCAAAACTCACAAATTAAGCCGAAATCACGGCAAGGTAAATGAGGTATCTCACTCACTCATTTAACTTTCCTACCATTAGGAATCGCACCAGCAAGAAGTAAGCAACATGCATTCAATGGGGATAACTCCCACATTTCGTAACTAACCAAAAAATTAATTTGATAGAAAATAGAACTTGGTCTTGCTTGGATTAAACTTCTCATATACATTGTTAATCTCTATTACTTTTGCTTTTCTGACTGAACTTATTGGTGTTACAACATCCATTGAAATTGCTTCTTTGAGAGGTTGGAAGTGACTTTCGTTGAAAATGACTCATAGTTGGTTGTTTTAGCTTTTAGGTCCTCTTATATTGTCCCTTAATAATAGTTAAGGAATTGCTCGCTCAATTGTTCAAATATTGTGAAGAGTTTTTCTTTTACTGTGTTTTATATATAAAGAAAAGGTAATCAATGTGTTGATAAATTTGCATACTACATATTTCAAGTGATATTTTGAACACTTTATTTTAAAGTTATTGTATTCTATTTTCATTAGTTGTGACGCGAGTGGTTACTCTTGCTATTATTTCATTTACACAACACTTTTGTTTGAGTTTTGATCTAACCCCCAAGATGTTTTATTCTACTTATTGTTTTTTGTTTTATTAATAAATTCATTTAGTTGCTGTAAATAATATCAATCTAATTAAGATGTCATGATTATTATATTATGCCTCGAGAATAATATTTTTAAGAGTTTGACGTCATGTATTAATTTTAATGTTGGTAACATTTTCTGACTTGGCATGACTTGTTGTGACTGCAAGTTATGGAGTATTTAAATAAGTTAGTTTTGTCGTTAAAAAAATAATGAGGACCATAAATGAATTAGTTTATATTATTTTTTCTCTTTTAAAAAATATAAAATATAAAATGATAAAATTAAAAAATTGGCCCTAGAGAGAGTAGCGGTTCAAGAATAGGAATTGTAGAATTCGATTAGGAAAATGAAAATGAATTGGGAAGGAATTATTGGAATTAGGTAAGGGTAGGAAATGTTATGTAGAGAGAAGCAGTAACAATAACAATAACAACAGGATAGCGCCTGCAGTGCAGGGTGGTCTGTTTTAATTTTCTCATAGTTTTGGTATTTGCTTTTCCTTAATTTCGTTTCTCTACTGTTGGGGACCATCCACACAATCAATGACACTAAAGTCAAAAATATAAGTGGACACCCTATCTTCTCTCTGTATATAGAGAAATATTATAATATATCGATCATTGCCCTATTCTTTTGCTTTTAATTAATTTTATTTTGATAGGAGTAGAAATTGAAGTAAGTAGTAATAAGTAAGAGAGTTAAGGTGTTTGGTTGTGTAAGCAACTGGGGTTTTGTTTTAGAGATTATTAGATATACATAGGAAATAGGATGAAAAGGACAAGTTGCTCACATGAGCACTATAGCTACATTACTCATGGCCCCCACGTAAGTGTAGTAAACCTATCTATCTACCTTTCATAATTCATAATTCATTCATTCATTCTCTTTCTATCTCTCTCTCTCTTTTGAAGGAAGGAAAGGAAGGAAAGGAAGGAAGGAAAGGAATGGAATGAAACTGGGAGGGTTGCAAGAAAAGAAAAGTAGCATAGCTAGCATGCTTAATTCCTAGTTATAATTAAAGAAGGTAGCTAGCTAGCTTCCCTTGAGATAACTAAACTAAACTAAACTTGTTAGCCAAAACCAAACATAACATGACTTTTTTCTCCCCACCCTAGCTACTAGTAGCAGTAGCAGCAGCAGCACCTTCTTTATCACTACTCTCATTCATTTGTTTTGTAGGTGATGAGTGAGGTCAACTGTATGTATATATAACCACAACTTGACTAATTCATGTCTTTTTCTCTTTTGTTTAGGGTTTTAATTGGAGCTCTATGCTCAATTACAATACCAATACCAATTAGGCATCCACTCTTTTAATTTGGTAAGAGTTAATTAATTAGCCACACCTGCGCGCGCTCCTCTATTTGCTTTATTTTTTATTTTCTGTTACAATCCGGGTAAAATATCTTCCTCTTCCTCTTTCTTGGCAAGCTTTCATTTTACCTTAATATTTTTCCTTTTAATTCTCATTTTTCCATTTCTTCTCAATTTTATTTTTTAATTATTCTATTCCCCCACGGCTCTCTCTATATATTGTGATCAATATTTGATTCCTTTTAATTATTCCAGTCGGTTACAGAAAGAGAATTATTTTGATGATGGAGTTGATGCAAGGATTGAAAGGGTATTCTGGGGATAGCAGGGAAGAAGAGGAAGAGGAAGAAGAAATAATCGCAATCACAGGAGAAGAAAGCAGTAAGTAGTATTAATTAATTTCATGCATCTAGGTAGCTAGCTACTTGCAAATCATTAATTACTTATTGTAAGGTAATTGAATTGAATTTAATAAAATAGGGATGAGATCCACATAAGAAGTTTATATTGATTGATTGATTGATTTGATGATATCCAATTGGTTAGGGTTACAGTTAGAGAAGTTGCAGCAGCAGCAGCAGCAGGAAGAAGATGTGGGAAATGAGCAGCAGCAAGAGGAAGAGGAGGAGGAGGTAGATATGATGGAGTTGAGACTGGGAGGGAGCAAGAGCAAGTGCAGGGAGGAGGAGGAGGAAGAAGAAGAAGAAATAATAGTGGAGAAAGAGCACATGTTTGACAAAGTGGTGACGCCGAGTGACGTAGGGAAACTGAACAGACTTGTGATACCAAAGCAGCACGCAGAAAAGTACTTTCCACTGGATTCTTCATCGAACGAGAAAGGTCTACTTCTGAATTTCGAAGATCGGAATGGGAAGATGTGGAGGTTTAGGTATTCTTATTGGAATAGTAGCCAAAGTTATGTGATGACAAAAGGATGGAGCCGTTTTGTTAAGGAGAAGAAATTGGAAGCAGGTGACATTGTTTCATTCCACCGTGGGCGTGCTCAATTGTACAGACATAGGTTGTACATAGATTGGAGGCCAAGGTCTAACTCACACTCACACTCACACTCTCACTATCATCATCCACTTCTCCCTCCAAACTATCAATATCAATATCAATATCAATATCCATATCCAAATTCCAATACCTCGCTCATCACAGTTCCTTTCTATCTTCCACCGCATCACTACTCATCATCTTCAAGATCATTATACTCTTCCCACCCTCCTCCTAATTACGCCACGCTTCCTCCTAATTATCAACATCTCAACAACACTAATAATTTCTATACCCTTCAACCCCAACCACACCGCAACCACTACCCTGCACCTGCTCCTCCCGATCAATTCTACTATCTGACGTCACCATCAACAACGGGGCAACAACAAGGGAATAATAATAATAATATGATAATTGATTCTGTACCGGTTGCTCATCACCACCGCGGTGGCGGCAATACAGGAGGAAAACGGTTGAGGCTATTTGGGGTGAACATGGAATGTGGCGCATCATCGTCATCATCTTCAGCAGCAGCACACGTGTCAACAACAACAATGTCTGGGTCTGGAGATGAGAGAGGGGAAACTTCAGTGCTGTTTGATTTGGATCCCTCAAATTCGCAGTATCGCCACCAAAGAAACTAACTGGCAGGCAGGCAGCAGGCAGGCAGGCAGCCAGGAAGAAAGAAAGAAAGAAAGAAAGAAATTGGCATCATTTTGTTTCCAAGTTTGTTAGTTGGGCTACTTTAATTTGTCCAGGCTACCTAGCTTCCTACATTCTCTTTTGCACCATTTTTATTTTTTCTTTTTATTTTGGATACATATTTCAACAATCAGCCCCCAAGCTTTTTTCTTCTTAATTTATTTTATTTTATTTTATTTTATTCGCATCATCTTTACCTTCTTCATACTAGTACTACCTTTTAAAGCGTTAATTAATTCAAGTGATCCAGAATCTTAAATATATATATAATATATATATACTAGCTAGCTAGTATAATTTATTTTTTGTATTGTATTGTATCAACAATAGCGTTCAGTGCATTTAATGATAGACAGAAAAGCTTGTTGGTTTGTTGTATTGTATTGTATCCTCGATCTAATGTTTCAGTTAGGCTTGTTGGGTTGATGTCGTTCACAACACTTCTGTCTGCTGCTTCTGCATCTGCATCTGCATCTGCATCTGCTTCTGCTTCTGCTACCTGCGCCATCGTTACACATTTGCGCTTTGCAGATCAGCAGGACCAGAAGGTTGTTATTTTGTCCAGCTGTCAAATCAAAATTACTCTTTTTTTTGTTGTATATTCATTCATTCATTCAAGCTCGATCCTTGCTAGCTTTGTATCATGCATTTATTATTAATCACTCTCTCTCTCTCTCTCTCTCTATCTCATTTTGAATGAAACCTTTTTGTCTTCTCTCATTTTCAGCAGTCACCTTCTTGTCTTGATCGCCACTGCTCACAAACATGTTTAACAACTGTGTGGATCCTTTTTTAAAGAGTAAGTATCCTCCCTACCTATTTCTAATTCAATTTTAATGCTTATTTATTTTTATATACTTGCACCGGATTCAATGCACTGTTTATTTCTAATACTACCATATATCTCTGATGCCTATCATCATTCTAGACCTATGGAGATTTCAGTACTTCATTTACTCCCTTCATTTAAATTCTTCTTATCTTTCAAGTTTCATTAACTAATCTTCTGCTTCTTAATTGCCAATTCAATTATATCTATACACTTTTTTTAAATTTTACCCTTATGTATGGTCATTGTAATAATAGTAGCTAGCTAACACTTTTGGAAATGCACATATAATCAAGAGTTTTGTAAACTTTAGAGAGATGGAGCTATATTTTTTAGGGTATGGAATTGCTTTAATAAGTATCAGTGTATCTAAACTTTGATAAGGAATATGTTTGTTGTACACGTCATATAGGTCTATATATACTTTGAAAGAGAAAAAAATAAAAGTTGATGCTGATCATAAATTGATGATTTAATAATTAAAAGAGATATGGAGATAAAATGATGTGTTAAATATGTGTGTTGGGGAATATAAATTTACAAACATTATTGTTGATTTGATAATAATTAAAAAACTGCAACCCTTTATATAGGATCCTTTTCAAATTACAAGAAATATTAATTAGTTTTTCACATAAATACTCCAAATCAAATATAAAGAATTAAAATGCCAATTAAATGGAAAGAAACTTGATATCTCAAGATATCAATCAATTATCAACAATATATATACTACATATTTTTTTAATAGCAAAAGATTATATAATACAATAGGATTACAACAAGTACTCAAACCCATTACAACATAAACCAATAAGGGAGTCAAAATTCAAACTTAAGAAAAAACAAAATTGGCTAACAATGAAATCTAATACAACTAATGATTGCAACAAATAAATAATTTTGTTAGCGAAAACTGCAAAACTGTTGCACACTATCAAAGATAACTAAGTACATGTAGAGATCACAAACCACACCAAAGTATACTTTCAGAGCAAACAATAGAAGGGGTGTGATACACATTCATAAATGGTGTCAACCACCCAGGTCACCTACAATTTTTATTTTTTTATTTTTACCAAACTTGCGATGAAAAATCCTAACTAAAAGCTTTGTCACCGGCTCTTGTGCAGGTCCACAAAAAACACACATAGATGCACCTATCTCTCTAATAAGCTTGCGTCGTACGAGCTTCTTGCGTTTTGGTGGTGCACAACTTCTCCAAACCATCCTTCGATAGCCCTTCCACCGACAAGAGCTCTGCAAAGAGTGCCGTATAACTCCAACCCTTCGGTATTGTCAATATCCACCAACTCATCTTGAAACTGATAGAAAATATATATAAAACATTTAGTATTAAATGAGATAAAAGTTTAATTAAGAGAGAAAGACACAAGGAGATTTAATTTCTTTTGAGAAATGAAGGGAGTTTTGTCTCTATAATATATATCCACCTTATGATATTCTGTAAAGCATGCATGTTGTATAGTGCAGACAATTGGAATTGCACATATATACAACCATGATTAAGAGAATAATTGGACTCATCAACTGAGATTCAAAGAGAATAGTAGGCTTTTGTTAGTTTAGGTTGTTATTGTTTTGGCCCAATTAACCCAAGGTTAAGTGCATGGAATATAGGTCATATCATGTAGACCGTATGTGGTACATTCATTTTAATCACGTCCATCTGCTTTTCATCAATGTTTGCTAGTTGTGGTTTATTTATATGCAGAAGGCAAAATTAAAAGCATCACCCAAAACCAGACTTTGTATGTATACATGCTTATTCTTGGGAAAGGGGCTGTTCTCTCACTATAATTAACATCATGTGTAACTGCTTTCACTTTTTAAAGGAATATGTATATCCCTCCACTCATATATCATCGCATATACCAGTACTAATACAAGTAAATAGTCACTCAAATTATTTTTGCCGGAGATAATTGACTTATAACTTTAATTTTAACTTTTTTCTTAATTGTATGTTATTTCTTCTTTTTTATTTTGTTGATCAGGAGTTATCTTGTCTTGTAAACAAAACTTTGTGAAGTCATGTTCCCATATGCCATTGGATTGGTGTTTATTGTCAAAATGCTAGCAAAACAAATTTGCTATGATAATTGACATTATAAGTTCATTGCTAAAGTGAACTTTAGTACTTGTCTAAGTTCAATTATTCATTATTTATAGTTGAACTAAAAAACTAAAAAAAATAAAAAAAAATTGAAAATGCTAAAGTTCAGTTATGAAAAATCATTTTGTAGGTTTGAGAATTCAAAAGTATTCAACGAGTCCAAAATAATATTAGTTTAAGAAAAACAAATAATTTTTATGAAAAAGTTAAAAAAATACCTAGCGTAAACATATTGAAATATGAGAAAATTTTAAGATATAAAGTAGTGAGAAAATACCTAAATCAAAATAAATTGAGTTGTCCATATATATTAGATTAGAACTGAAAGACATAGATAAAAAAAAAGATGTATAAAATTAAGTGGAGAAAGAAAATTATCTAAGCATAAACTTTGACATAATTGAACAAGTCACCGAATAGGTTACATAATCTCACATTTTTGAAGATAATAGAATTACTTTCAAGATTTCATTTTGTGTGTGGGTACTCAATGTGTGTGTATGTGTGTGTGTGTGTGTATATATATATATATATATATATGATGTGTGAGATGCAAAAACTAAATAGAGAAATAGAAGATGCAAGATGAATTATAGAAGCATATGAGATGTGCCACCTGAGAATATAAGTGATGTAGCACAAATATCATGATGTGACACATAAGTGTGTGACGTGTCATTAAATATAATTTAGAGTTTGTTTTAATAGACTATTAACATATTTGGTCAATAAAATTTGATGTATTTTATTTATATTATAGATCAAATACATCAAATTTTATTGACCAAATTATAATATGAACTAGATACATCAATTCTTGTTGACCAAATTATAACTCAATTATTTCTTATAAAAAATAATTCTGGTACATCCAAAATGTAATTATTACATTTTAAGAAAGATAGAAGAGAGATAAGTGATGGATGTGATAGATTAATAATAGAGAGAGATACAGAGAAATTGATATTTGTAGGAGTGTACAACAACATCACAATAAAAAGACTAGAAGTAATAACAATATTAATCATTTTTAAGAAATAATATTTCATGTGATATATTGCTTTTGTTATTACTTTTTTTTTATGTTACCGTATCATGTTTGGGGTTTGTTCATGTGAAAGTTGGAAAGAAAATCAGTTTGGAAACTATTTAGATTGTTGTTTGAATTCATGATCATTGTGTATGAATTCAAGTAGCTATGCTTAAATTGGTTCAGATGTAATAGGCAAGTTTACCATTTGGACTCCGTTTTAATAAGTTCTTTTTTATTAAAAAAAAAACACGCTCCTCAAGATATGTATAGTTTAGGTCATTTGAATATATTCTATTCTATTAAAACTAATTCTTAAGTCAATTGTGGAAAGTCTAATTTATGACAGGAAAGAATATTTGAACTTATGATTATCATAATTTATGATGTTATCATTATTCTCTAATTTTTATCTTAATTAATGTCTTAATTGAAAGAAAGTTAAATATCACTTATGATCTATAGAAGATTGCATTCATAGATTTTGTAAACAAGATAATGAGTTATTCCACTGATCCGAAAATACTATGTTTTTGTTGCACATTTTCCATTGAATAAAATGCACGAAGAAGTTGCAAACTAAACTAAGTGAGAAAGCATGTAAGCATGTTTACCCTTGATAACCAAGTTGATGAACCAAAACGTCACAACTACCGGACACTGATAAGTAATAAATTTCCAAACTTTTATTACCATGGGACAAGTACATATATAACAAGTGTTGATGAGTTTGAATCCCCAAAACATAAAAAGCAATATTGTTGATGAATAACTCTAATCTTAGGAATATTTCCTTGAAGTTGAACATATAGTGAAAAACAAGGATTGAATTGGAATAAAAAAAAAAGGTATATAATAAATGAAGTATAATGGAAATATGGAGAGTTGGATGAAGTAGTGTGGTTAGAAGAAGGGTCCCCACCCTATAAAAGTAGTAGACGTTAGGGGGTAATAAAATTAAGAGGATAGGAGGATGGGGGGATGCATTTTAATTTATTTACGATAAAGTTGGCAGAAGTAGTACTTGTTCTTCACTCATTCTATTCATAACGATCGATCAACCCTTTCATTAATCAACATGAAAAAATATATATAAGATCAATTGGGTGTCTATACAAATTTGGACCACATCGATCGATCCATCTCACTATACACACTATCTAGTTTCTTAGCGTAACGCTACATGCTTCAATCCAACGAGAGAAAGTACAGTGAGTCAGCCAGCGTTGGAGTTTGAGGACTGAGGACTTCACCATTTTATTATAAAAGCATGCACATGCAGGACCATTCATCGATATTAGGGAGAAGAAGAATTAAAGATAAATTAGTTTTTCCTGCCTTTCCATATGTTTAACAAAAATCTGTATTTTCAAATTAAATATTTACTTTTAAAGTTCTTCAAAAGTGTCTCAAAAACACAAACAAAATCCATTAAAATAAGGGATAAGATAAGATCGATGCATGCACATTAATTGGGAGGTTAAGATGAGGAGGACCATATATATATATATATGATCATATATATATTCCACAGACATGGAGCTAACTAGCTATAGCTACTAGCTGGGATCAAAGTTCATGATGGATACACGGTGGTCCGGTATATATATATATTATCATCCATCCCAACATACACAAATACTAAAATATTTGAGATACATATGTTTGATTGTTGGTGATGTCATACAAAATGAGAGATAAAGAAAAAAACTTCGACTTGTATTATTGTATACAAATTTATAATATTTAAATATAAAAGTTATATACACAAATAATTATTATATGTATATTAGATTAAATGTCTCATTTGTATTTTCCTCTAAAACAAATAAATTGTCACTTTAAGATATTAATAAACATTTATTATTTAATTATATAAATAATATTAATTTTACCATTAAAATCAACAAAATTAATTATATTTTTATAAGAATATATAACTCAAAAGTAATATTTAATTTGAAACAACCTTTAATTGGTAGCTGGATTGGTTGGCTAACGTGCTCTAGTGAAAAAGAAGATGTTCGCCGACTTCTATTCAAAATGCACACAAACTAGTTTGGCTATTCATCTAGCTAACTATAGGATGGCTCCCACAACCATGCCTTGTGCTTAATTAATTAATTAATTATTATATCTTTTTCCTAAAGAGTGTCACTTAATTAAAAATTATTTGTACTAAAATAAATATTAATTTTACTGTAGGATTTTTCTTCTTTCTAATTGTTATTTTTTATTTTAATGACAAAGAGATATATATAACACATAATAAAAGAGAGTGCAACTCATCCATTACAAAGGAGATGAAGTAAGATGAATAAAAATAACAACAAAACAAATAAATGTATGAAACCCTAAAAAGAAATGATATATATGTAATAAACAACTTCTACAAACCACAAAAATTTACTATCTAAACAAATATAAAGAAAGATATGATGTCTCCTGAACCACTGATATATTATTTTAATTAATATTAATATATATATTATTTTTAAAATATTATATTTTACTTTATATTTATGATAATAAAAATACATTAATTATTAATAAGGATAATTTAGTAAAATTATTACTTTTTTATTATAATTTCTTAATAATTAATAAATTTAGAATGAATAAAAGTGACAACGCACATAGAAAGTAATTTCATGATTTTGTTTTGTCCATTTTGGTTTTATTGCATCAAATTTGAAAGGAACAAGAGAATGTAATAATCTATGTACAACGTACGAAGCTTCTCTGGTGGGAGTGTCACCTTAATTTGTCGTTACTTTTTGACGTTACGTGATGGATTGATGGATGCTCTTGATTTCATTTCCATTCGAGTGTCCCCCGCAACCCATTCCATGTATTAATAATGACATTCACCTATTATATTCATCCATCTACTTCTTTTCTATATATGTGCAATTTGAGCCGCTTTGTGTTAATAAGCATATAGTACACCTTTTTTTAATATACAAATATTACTATTTAGTAATTAATTAAAAGAAAAATTATTATCGAATTTTGGACCACTCTTACCTCTTATATATATATTTTTTTTGTCTTCTTTTCATATATTCTTTTCAACACCTTCATGAAAAATACTCTATCAAATCAATTATATAAACAACAAAAATAAAAATTCATACTCTTTCAAAAAATAGTTGAGTTTATTTAATTTTTTAAAATGTTAACAAAAATTTATTATATTTTTTTAAGTTGCCTTTTATAGGAACTTGTTGCATGAGTTATTGAAAAATAAAAAAGTTTGATGTGCTTTTGTTTTGACTCTTGTAGTACTATAGACAAAATCTAGTTTTACTTGTTATAACTTTTTTTAATTTATTATTTTTTAATTTTTTGATTTAGAAAACAATTATTAATTTATTAAAAAAGTTATAATCAACTTAAGTATAAATTTTCATTTAAGACTAAAAGTAGGATAATATCAAATTACAGGGATATAATTAAAAAATAATAATTTTACAAAGGTTAAAATAAAACTTCTATCATATTACATGACTAAAAATACAATAAATCTAAAAATAAAATCTACATAAATTAAAAGGCTATTATAGAAATTGTAGTATTCAATATAATAGAATTAGCTAAATTTTATATATATATATTTAAGATCATAAAAAACTTTTTTACTATTAATATTTGAGATCGAAAGAGGAAGAACGAAATATATATTTTTAATAAAGAGAGAAATATATTGTTTCTTTTGTTCTTTTCTTTCTTAACACTTTCTTTGGAAATTAGCGGAGAAGGGAGGAGAGGGAATGAAAGGAAACATAGAGGAAATTCCTATATTTATTGATCATGAGATCTATTGGAACACTTGAATTGGCATAAAGAGAAAGCTACAAAATGATCCTCATGACAGGAGCACTAAGTAAGTAAGCTAATTTTATTTTTTATTTTTTCCTATAAGAAAAAATCAGGCATAAAATATTGTCTCGATAGATATAATCTTAAGCCATTGCCAAAAGTCTTAATTTGATTGTCCATCGCCTGATCCAATCTTATTCACGACTCAACTACATGTTGCTTAATTCCTTAATTCATTTTCATTGAGCTATTAAGATGAGAATTCATATATAAGAAGATGCAATCATTAATCTAGAATAGCATACATTATCAAAACCAAAGGGTTAAAGCTAGTTTTCACTCTTCACATTCAGGAAAAGTTATAAACCTGCTACTGCCGCACAAAATGAAAATAGTAATCACATACGTTCAGTTTATGCATATGTTCATATACAAAAATAAAAATAAAAAGAGAGAGAGGGGGGGACAGGGGGAGAATGATAATTGATGTCGAGAAAATTGGGGTGCCAGGCAGGATTGACGTTTCACTTATATCAAACAAAACTATATATCATTCATTTGGTAACACAATATTGTGTTTGGGTTATGTGACAAAGCTTGTGTTGTGGAACACCGATTTTAATTTTACTCAAAAACTCTTAATAACGCCTCTAAACATACTTCTATGTTCTATCTACCCAAAAATAATAATACTACCATATTCAATAAGCGACACATTTATCAAAAAATATTTTAAATTTAATGACTCTTTTAATGGTGTATAAAATATTAGTTTTGCAATTAAATATCATTTTTTATTATGTAAATGATAGAGAAATAATAATACTTTTATTGAGTTATTAATGTCGGTATATTTATTATTATCGTTAATGCAAAGAAGAACGTATTAATTTAGAAATGCTGAGTAATATTTAATTAGATAATATGATAAAAAAAAAAGTAGTTAATATTATATTAAAATTTAAAAAATAATTATCTTTGTAAGATAAAGTTTTATAATATTTTAAATATAACTACAAAAACATCATTAAAAATTATAAGATACAGATGAGTTAGCTTATAATAATAGACTTAATTTAATGAAGGATTATTGTTCAAATAATTTTTTTAGAGAAATTGAAAATCAAAACTTATAACCTTTAAATAATTAATCTAACAATTTCTTACTTTGAAATTTCTACAAAAAAATGTGTTTCAAAAATTACTTTTTGAAATTGACGGAAGTTATGAATTCGCACCCGGCCTCACTCAGTTTCAGAATTTTAGGTAAATGAAAAAATTGAAACTTTTTAATTTATTTGTTAAAACTTAAGGGTAAAATGAAAATAGTTCAATGAGCTGTTTGTGGGGGTAAGAGCATATTTTGGTATATTGTTAGAACTTTTTAAATTATTCTGTTTAAAATGTAGAAACATTGATGTCCAATCGAACCGTCTAAGCATGAAATGACAACGTTGACGTTAAAAGCCAGATGAATCAAAGAGAAAATGCATGATAGTTAGTTAAGTGTGAACAAAAAAAAAAGTATTTTAATGTGTGGCCTTAACACACTTGTTAGAAGTACAAAATTAAAAACTTTATATTAAAAAAATAAAATTTAAACTTAAAAAAAAAATTAAATACACAAAAATCAATAAATTTTGAAAACATGTTTTACTTTTATATTTACATAACCGACAAATTTGTCAAAAAAATCAATTATGTCATTTCTCCAATGTCAAAAAATGAAGAAGACTGATCAATCGAACAACGAAGGGCCACTTCTTCTGTTTTTGTTAATTTTCTCTATCTTAAAAATTTATCCCCGTCAAATAAAAAAAACATTTATGAGAAGGTGGCAATATTCTAGCTTGAAATTCCTTTTCAAATACAATGAGTTAGCGCCGATTAGTTACACATTGTGAACAAAGTAATTTTATATTTAATAATTTAAAAATTATTATTTAAACATTTTTAAAAATTAAAAATAATTTTATATTTGTTTATCATAAAAAAATCAATCATAAAAAATGTTTTTTTAGAAGCTACTAAAAACAATAAATATATGAAAATTTTCAAAAAATAATAAATTATGGAAGAGGGATTGAGTTATATTAGGAAAATTGAGAAAAAACATTTCCGAAGAACTATGTCTTGAAAAAACTTTAAACTAAAAATATTTTTTCTCTTAAATATTCTTTAGGAGCTATGTCCAAGGAAAACCTTAAATTCAAAATAAATTTTTCCACTTATATATCCTCTAGGAACCATGTCCTAAAATTTTAAATTCAAAATACATTTCTATCCTATGATATGCATAGTTTATTTATTATTAAATTTTTTACTAAAAAAATATTAAAACAATAAATGGTCACGTTCAAAACACTTTCTGTAGATCTAAGTTTTAAGAACACTCCTCAAAACCTGCAATTATTTTATTGTATTTTTTTTAGCTCAATATTTTTTTGAGAAAATATATATTGAATTATTATTTTTTTCTCAATTACAATTTTTTTATCAACACTTTAGTATTTTATCTCTAATTTAATATCTATTTTTCTTAATACAAAAAACAATGACAAAATTAAATTACCAAAACTCTAGTAAATAAATGTGATGAGTTTCCAATAAATTATTATAAGTGAATCTTCAATTTACATATTAAAATATAGTAAAAACAAATATTGAAGACGTGCAATAGGGCAATACGAGATTGTTGATTAAATTCTAAGATTAAAATTTATTAAAGTTTTACAACAATATCAATTTTTTTAATATATTTATTATTTTTTATAATTAATCTAATTAATATTTTACAAAATTAATTCTTTTGTTTAACCTTAATTGACCTTCTAAAAGAAAATCATTAATTTTTTAACTTTAAATGACATTTGAAAAATTTATTCTTTTTTTTAGTTGTAGTTGACATTCTTTTTTTTAACCGTATTTGACATTTTAACTTAATATTCATAAAAATGGATGATTAAACAAAATTTATTTTATTTAACCTCATTTACATTTAGACTTCTGTCTAAATTAAAAATAAATTATATATTCGATGATGATTAAGTACAATTTCATCTTTTAAGGAGGAGAATAGTGAACACTCTGATACTTGTTAATAGATAGCAACTTATTTTCATGGGCATCCCGAGAATTTACCACAAATTAATTGTACCTTCTCTTTCTCTTCCTATATAACCCCTATATATAGATATTAAATAATTGTTATAAATAGATACAATAAGATTACATATAGAGACGAGGGAAATATGGATCGTTGGTGGGGCAAAATAATATATATAGCAGAAGAAAGGTATAATAATATTAGGCAGTTTGAGATGTCACTGCACTACCCAAAAGTGACTATGACTATGAGATAATTCCTCAGGGGAGGCTTCATTGCTTGCTCAAAGCCTATCATCGATCGGCGATCTTCATTCTTCAACAATTGGCCTCATCCTCATGTCTC